>NC_136493.1:41457400-41727400 GCF_053919585.1 Euprymna scolopes | reverse complement strand
TCCGCTGCAGGTTTTAGTTGTCTTATTTAACTTTATTTTATAAATAAAAAAAATATAACGACTGTATTTCTGTACGTATATCAATATATGTATACATTTTTTTTTACATAGAATGAACCACTTATCAAGGTCCGAAGATACTCGGGGATAAGGGTTATTGTATGTACACTAATCATTGGGACAATATCGTCGGAATCGTTAATAAACGAAATTTAGTAAATTGGATTACTTAAGGGAGCAGCTCATCAATAATTTGTTTATGTTGGACTTGAAGACAACCAAGCTGTAATCAGCTGGACAACAGGCAAGCGGAAGACAGTTGCACAGTCGTGCAGTTCTTAGAAAGACGCTTTTTTCATGGAATCTACGTTTTCACTTAGGCACAGCGGGGAAAATTATTGGCAGTGGTTTCAGCTCGAGGAGTTTTTTTATAAAAGATTGGCTAGAGGCACCAGAGATCGGAGCCCAGACGAGCACTTGCCATAGAAAAAACGATAAAACAAAGACAGGCTCGCCACGTCCCTTCTGTTGGGAAGCGGTTGCAGGGAAGAGATAGGGCATCCCCGCTAAGCTATATATATATATATATATATATATGTATATATATATATGTGTATGTGTGTGTGTGTGTGTGCGTGTGTGTGTTATGTAGAGAGAGAAAGAGAAAGAGAGAGGAGAAAGAAATTAATAACGATAGAATAAAATAGATTCGTATCAAGTTTATTTTATTTTTAGAATAAAAACAATGACAACATCGTTTTCTATTTTAGCGAATTTTTGTATTGATTAAGTTTATTATTATGAAAAATTGCTTTTCTGAGTTTCATTATTTATAAAGTATATTCATCTCGGAACGTGTTATTTTCAGATTAAACACACACGCGCCCCCCATATATATATATATATATATATATATATATATATATATATATATATATATATATATATATATATATCGGTGTGTGCGTGTATGTACGCATGTATATATTTATGGTGTATGCATATGTATATATATATATATATATATATATATATATATATATATATATATATATATATATATATATAAAGAGAGGGAGAGAGAGACAGTGAGACCATGAGAGGGAGAAATAGGAGTA
This sequence comes from Euprymna scolopes, assembly GCF_053919585.1. Lineage (NCBI taxonomy): Eukaryota > Metazoa > Mollusca > Cephalopoda > Sepiida > Sepiolidae > Euprymna > Euprymna scolopes. The sequence continues at coordinate 41,726,282 of NC_136493.1, read as the reverse complement.
AAGAGTGAATAGATGTGAATAACGAATGTCCAAATTCATATAGAAATCTCTAAAGAAGATTAAAACGTCGTTATTTCGGGATTGAACCACGACTATATTTAGCGAAAAATTCTTGGCTGTAAAGCTGTTTATGCCCAATAAATAATTCCACAAGAAAAACCTGTTTCTGGCGACGAAGTGTCCTAGAGATTATATTTTGGGAAATATTTTAGTTGCCAGTTCATAGAGGCTTAAGTCTGGACATAAATATAGCTCAATTTTATATGCAACGAAGCATAACTTAGCAGATAAGAATGGCATCTTATTGCCTACATTTCTGTCTTTATTGAATTTATGCTTATGCTTAACTAACCATTATATATTTTGGCACACATTTACATAGGTTAAATGGTCATATGTAACATATTTTTTTATTTATTTGATTTCATCTGAAGAAACTTAAACGTGATTGAAGCATTTCATAATATTTCTGATTCTAATAAGATTTAGGTCAGGGATAAAGAAATTTAAATTTCATTGGAATATGTTAAAGGGGTTTATACTTACATATTATCATCGCATCCCCTGTTAAAAAAGTTTTTAAAAAATACACACAGTCAGACTCGAATTTAATTCGATCCAGAGACATTGTGTACCTAATACGGAAGATGCTACGCATTTAAAATTTAATCATTTAATTACTCTTAATCAGTTACTTTTCTCGGAAGCGGTTGAGATCATCTGAAATATAGCAGCATTTCTTTGGGGTCTACTACTATTAACGAATATATATGCATTTCTTGGAAAACTTAGAATGGTGTTGGTTAGCAAATTGTGATTGGTGCGCTCCTTGTAATTAATGAAAGTAGTTTCAGTCCCGTCGGTTAATTGTTTTTCGGAAATATATTCGTTTCATCATAAGAATAAAAGAAAAGAACAAGTGTGGAATAATAAATGCACTTTGAGTATTATGTCTGTGACACGAGTTAAGGAGAAATAAGGTGGCACCATAAAGATGTCTATCTGTTTATTACGAACGGAGTCTACGGAGTCAGTACTACGATTGTAGAAAATATGTTACTGAAAAAGTAATATTGTAACAGTGTACGGGAACCAACACTATGTAGCCTCAGTCGCTAAGAAGACAAAAAATAGAAAAAAAAGAATTTCAATTCGCTTTATTTTTTATTGTACAACGACATTTATTTTCTCAGTTTCATGTTACCGCTGTGACGTTTCCCACGGGAGCATCTTCTCGGACGTGCTCTCGAACGTCATCCGCGCCTCTGACGTTTCCCCGAACGTGCTTCACGTCTATTACGTGATCTACATTTTTACGTGTTTTACGTGATCTATATTTTAAAGCCATATACAGCTGGCGTGTTTCAACATGTATTTGCATACACGCGTCCGCGCTAAGCTACACTATTAATAGTAGAAGCTACGTAAACATATTAAAACCCCCGTCTGTATGCAAATAAAAGGAGCCCTGATAAAATATTTATAAAAAAATCTATGTTCATAACCTACAAATAATATGAAGAAAAAAAAAGCAATTGCTAAATGTGTAAGAAATATGTCTGTTACATACAAATAACGCGAAAGATAAGAGGCAATAATCACATGAATGGGAATATTTACCTTACATAAAACCTTTGAGAAACATTGTAGACCACAACAAAATTAATGGCAAAGTAATGGAATAAATGTTTCTTACAAAGAAATAAAAATTATATAAGGGAACGGAAGAAGGTGCGAAATATGTCGGTTACACACACATAATGATTAGGATTGCAATGACGAAATGAATAGCAGATATATCCGTTACATGCAAATAATAAGAAATAATAAGAAATATAACAGACAATGCAAACATGGGTAAATATATCCGTTACAGACAAAAAAGGAACATAATAAATGGTAATGAAAAAGAACGCGTTAAAAATGTCCGTTACACATACAAAATGAGAATGATTGTAAGTAATGCAAAGATTGTTTTATTTGTCCGTTACATTAAAAAAACGAAAGGAATATAAGACAATACAAACTGGCTTAAATATGTCCGTTATGCTGCTATAATAAGAGGGGTAGAATGCAATGCAATAATCGGTGGGTACTATGTCCGTTACACACATATAATTAGAGAGTTTGGCACAATGGAAAATATTTGAAAAATATATAGCCTTAGTAAATAACTAAAAAAGAGAGATATGTAAACTTGTGGTACATATGTAAGTAACACGCAAATAATAAAAAAGAAGACAATGCAGCAATGTTTGGAAAATCGGTCCGTTACATGCATTAACAGATCAAAATGTGTCCGTTATATGCATTAATAAATAATACAACATAATAGAACTTGCCATTTTTATATGAAAAATAGGAGTATAGGAAAATAGCAATGTGTATACAAGCATTAATGTCATTTGAAATTTTCTAATTGTTATTGTAATTGGACACAACTTAATCATGAACGTTTTGAATTGCAGTTAGCGTAGAAAGAAACCCTTCTAAGGCATTTTCCAGTTATAATATAAGATGCAAAGTCGGAATGTAGGAATTAAAAATGAAAACAGTTGTAATTGTTTTATGGAAAAATGAGTAAGAGTCTTGTGAAATTGGCTGATTGATTTAACGGGGGAAAAAAACTTGTAAACAAACACACACGCGAGTGAAGTTGCCATTGAGTGGAGATTCTTTTTTTTCCAAATAGACATTTGTTGATTTCTTTCAGCTAAAAAACAAAATCATGATCATCATAATCATTAACATCATTATACGCATAATACCGTTTGAATGTACGATAAACCAAGAAACAAGGCACACTTAAACGCATAAAAGTCTTTATAAAATAAAAGGGAATACCAAAGCTTGGAAAATGCAATGGCTAACTTTATGCATTATATCTGCAATGTCAGGAATGGCATCATTCATATATATCAAGGAAATTTCCCGAAAAAAGTTTTATTGAAATCAATTTGCTAACCTAAAACACGATTTGGAATTCAATCAATGAAACAACCAAAATTAAAACAAAAAAAAAATGAAAAAAATAAAAAAAATAATTAAAACTTTCTAGACTGGAATTCCATAACGTGTCCAGCAGAAAAAAAATCGAACTTTTCTTGAAATTGCTATTTGATTGAGGCTCTGTCCAAGAGTTAGGATAATGTCTGGAAACATGAATTGTCTCGGAATACTGGCGGGAAATTTATGGGTGTCAGAAGCTATGCTTAATGGCGGCGATACATACTAATTGGATTATCAAAACGAGAAATGCTTTCGACAGTTCAGAATCCAATTGACGGCATGAATATATACCGGTGTAAAACGTTAAAAAAGATGGATTAAAGCTATTATAAACGGAAGTCAAACAGAAAAAATACTATTTCATTCCAAAAGATATTTATTGAAAAAAAATGAGTACGTAAGTTATATCAGGCAACTGCAAACATGAAAAATATAAATGGCTGAAAAAAACCCGCAAAACATATTACAAATTAAAATTGTCATAAAATCTATACCAAAAAAGAAAAACACACACGTCAAAATTATTAATGTTGTGTAAAATAGGTTACTAGTTTAGACTAAGCATAAAAATGTTTTATTAATTTTCAGTAACAACATCATGAAATTTTTTAATACGTATAAACATTAAAGAAATATCTTAAAGCGTTTCCAATCAAGTATATAAGCAAATATCGATTAATTTCCTATTTATCAGAACGAGAAATTACCTTATTAGGAAAAAAAGTCTGTAAAAGTTATATCTATACATGAAAGGTTTATTTTTTTTTGTATATATATATATATATATATATATATATATATATATATATATATATATATATATATATATATATGTAAGCAGCATTTTGTGTCTATGACATATTTGATTAAATAAAATAAATAGACACTATTAATTCTATTTTCGATTTTGTTCTAGCTTCGGAATGACAGTCTTCACTTCTGGCAGGGGCATTGTCAGGGATATATTAATCTAACTGGTTTTGAACAACTTATATTTTTTATCTTCATTGGTTAAATATTTTATCCTTTTTGCCATTTGTTTAACATTTACGATAAATCCTGAAGTATTGGAAAGTACTCGGACTTATTATAGATATGGTGATTACATCAGCCAGTTTCCGCCAAAAGTGAAGACTGGTGGTCAGAAGTTGGAAAGAATTGAAAAAATATATACAGACATATAAATATATATATATGCATATATATAAATAAATATGTATATATATATATATATACACATATATATAAGAATATATATATAAATATATATAAAAACCCACATATATACGTATATATATATAATTATATACATTTATAAATGTATATAATTATAAATGTATATATATATATATATTTATATATAATTTCAACGACTTTTTTTTATTTGGCACTGTAATATTTATATATATATATATATATATATATATATATATATATATATATATACACCGTCTACCTATATGATACAGATTCGAAAATGTGATGTTTTGTTGTATTAGTTCTTTGTATAACTATCATGCCTATGCATATGTACTTTTATTTTCCAGTCAAGCCAGCCCTTATCGCTTGAATTTTTGGTCGTTGATGAAGACTTCTATTCGTTTTGGTGACAAATGTATGTGACATTTTTTTGAAAGTCACATATTGTTGGATTCGCAGTTTAGGCGAATAAATAGAATCATATTTAAGCAAACGGACAACTGTTTCGAATAGATTTTTAAAGCAAGATCGCAGCGCGCAGACCTAACATACCCAGACAAACATACAGACATTTTTAACATTGCAAAGGTGTTAGAAATACAGGTCCATTTAACGCACCAACGTAGCACATCAAATGTGAAAACAAAAATGTGGAAAATATTTAATAATACCATTGAAATAGTGTAAAAATAATTCAGAAGAGAATAATAGTTAAAATCATTTTAATACTCAGCATCTAAAGTATTATTAAGCAACGCATCACACTCTTAAGTAATGTATTATATTTTATTGCGTCCATAGTTCCCGTTTTCGATTTAATACGTATTTTTGATATCCAGATTCCAATTCCTTAAGTCCAAATGAAATCTAATTACTTTTTTGTACAAACATAGTCATCTCACAAATACCCAACGGATAAATATCTTGTTTTTAATTAGTTCATTATATCCAAACCTGCAGCCATGGTTTTCTAACTAAAATATGGTAATGATCTGATTGTGTTTGTGTGTAATGCATATGAAACAATGTATTTACTTTACCTGAAAATTTAATACCAGTTGGATACGATTATTAAAAGTTTTTATACTTTCTATTAAACTGTACAATATCTCCGCCAAAGAGGTTATGTTTTCACCAGGAATTATTTGTTTGTTTATGCATAAAAATCTTGTTTGTTTTAGCACAAACATCGCTTGTCTACCTCTCACCAAATTCAGTCAAAATATATAATATTCTAAATTAAAACATATCGCATTTTTAGATATCTAGGTCAAATGGTAAAAGTCATGGAAAAAGGTGAAAAATCAATATTCTGATCATCAGTCTAGAAAATGACTTCGACTATCATATTTGACCTTTATTTGACAAGTCGAAATCTTGACTGAACATTAACATTTAACAATTTCAAATTTAATTAATAAGTCTGATTCGTTTGAATACAAGTAGCAACTAAGTAAGAATTTTAACTGATCAGATACACGTATTTGTGATATCAAGGTCAACATGTCAACACCGGAAACACTTCATTCAATACGCAGAATGAAGGCCTATATTATATCTTGACCCCTATTTTCGTTATTATGTTCGAATAAGTACTCTCACGACTGATTTCTGTTCTTTGTTAATAAATGTGAAATCGGTTAAGACTTAACACCATGCTAATAACTAAAGCAAAACTCCAAAATATACATTTTAAGCATATTTTATAAACCGCGCATTACGTTCGTTCAGACTTAAATCTTGAAATACACGGCATAATCACGTTGACACACCGGTTCCCGCTGGATCACCGAAGTTAAGCAACGTTGAACCTGACCAGTGCTACGTGGGTGACCATTTGGGACTTCCGGGTGCTGTATGTGCTCTCCGCTAATCTCGGCATTGTTTCCAGTCGTCCTGGATTTTTCCTTGCCACTGGACTCAAACAGTGCCGATTCAGGACATGTGTGGTTAGAGATTGCGAAACCTTTGCCTCACAATTCCACGCTCAACTTCCCCTACAAAGGGTATCTTTTGTCTTTCGAGAATGAATGGAGGTTTTCACGTTTCAAATCCTGATCTAATGTTATAATTTCTTTGCCATAATTTAAAAATTCGACGCACTTAATGATGTTGAGGGTGAATAAATTAATGTTTTTTGCTAATTTTTCTATATTCTATATTACCACTATAGACATCATTAAAATGGATTTTTTTCAAACAAAAAAGCAATTCAACATTGCTGGTTGCCTCATTATTTTGACTTACTCAGTTAATGAAAAAAAATAAATTGAAAAGGTTAAAAAAATAATAAATTGAAAGGTGAGATTTATTTAAATTAATATATATCTGGCCAGGAATTATGGCTAGGCATAACATTCCAATGAAATTGCAACAGTGCATGAATAAAGTCAAAAATAAAAATATAGATTTTGCGATCTACTACTCGTTTATACATAATGCACATACGGATGAATATTGAATATAATGGCAAACAGCATTAACATCAGTGTAAAAACAATAACTTTTGAATTATCTGATTCTACATATATAGAATTATGTGGCTTAATTAGTCAGAATGTTGCGGATTCTTTTTTTAGATTTAGCTTTATATTTTCTTGCGTTCATATTATGTTTATTAAGGTGCAGACTGTTTATTAAACAATTCAACAATGCTAAATATCATTCGAAGTTTTTAATCTCGTTTTTTTTTCCGAATCGTCTGTATAGCTTGAATTATTAATACGCTTTTTACAAAATACGATACCAAGTTCAACATTATACAAATACAGACTCTAAGATGATACTCTCATGCTTGCGATTTTAATTATAGTATAGAAGCATAAGTCTAAAGATTTATTTTGACAAGAATTGAACGTGATGATAGACAGATAATATAGTAATTATAATAACACACATATATATATAGTAAAAATGGTAATTAATAAAAATCTGAAGAAAGTGTTCAATATTGTTATAGAGCAAATATGCGTTTTAATTTTTATTACCGTATCTTTCTGTTAAGTTACATTATTGTTTCAGCTATCCGATCGTTTTCTTGGCCGTCTGTAGCTTCAGACTTTTCCAGAAATATACAGACGGCTAAAAAAAACGGCCGGGTAGCTGAAACAATAATGTAACTTAACAGAAAGATACGGTAATAAACAATAAACGTATAAGTATATATATATATATATATATATATATATATATATATATATATATATGTTAAGGGGATGAGAACAACGGTCTAAAGAGTAGATTTTATTTTAATGTATTTGTAAATTCATTAACACAGTTACATAAAAGAAAACAGAGCTCGTTGTAATATAAACATATAATAAGCGCGATATGCATATATATCCTAGAACTATTTTAATATTCAGTAAGATGATTGAAAATTTGTAATTAAAATAAAAAAGAAATCAAAAATCTGTTTCACAAGGAAAAACAAACAAAATCAATAAATCATACGATAGTTTCGGAAACGATGATTTTATTGAGATAGAAAATAAATCTTGGACATTAATTTTATCATTTGTTTTTTTGAATCAAAGTCTCTTCATCGGTAAAACTATTGGGTGGGAGACACCAAAAATAAAACTAGCATATATATATATATATATATATATATATATATATATATATATATATATATATATATATATATATATATGTGCAAGTATATATCTATTGGGATGTTAAATATATATAAATATATATATATATGTATATGTGCAAGTATATATATATACATATATATGAGGTTAATATAATTATAGATACTATACATTTATTAATGTGTTTTACACAATATATAAACATGTTATTCAATGTTTTTTTTTAATGTATCTTATATTAAATGTAAGTTTTTTTTACATGTCTGTGATTAAGAAAATCATATGGAGTAAGTCACTTAAGTTTACGAAACAATGTTTTTTATTCTATAAAATACAAAACATAATAAATAAATATCCATAAAAAATACTTAATTTCAGAATGTTTGACCTACGAATATGACGCATTATTAAAACTAATGGGCATCTAGTTTCCTTTTTGATTTGATTACGAGTGTTTTTTAATGGCGGCCTTTCTTCTCAGGTTGTGTTCTGGAGTCACTCAGCGACGGACGCAAATTAGGCACATACATGATTATTAATGCTGACTCCGCCATAACGATTGGTATTAATTGAACGGTGGATCCATGATGCGATCTTTGATATCAGGATGAATTATTTAAAAAAGAAAGTAAGAATAATGGACGAAAAACAACAATAAAAAAAGAATGCTGGTGCACCAACAAAACGTGATTTGGATACGAGATATAAATATTTTGTGCCATTTATGTTATCTCAACTTGCAAAGCAGAAGAAAAATAATTATATTTCTTCCTAACTTTATCCAACTTTTGAAGCCAAAAATTGTAAAAAAAAAAAGACATTAAATAAAACACCCTCATGTTGTCATTTCTAGAGGGTAAAATACAACCCTCCAAATTTTGTAATTATTTTTATATAAAAAAAACCTTACGTTCTACGAGAGCATTTGTAATACGTTTCTCACAGAACCAAGATAAAAAATCTAACGAAAAAAATCGATACCTTTAAAAAAACCCACAGACAATTTACAATTGATAGAGTTTTCACTAAACGTGTTTTCTTTTATTCATATATTATTTTTTTTTGTTTGTTTTTTTCTTTCCTGTTACAAAAGGACTGTGTTTATTTTTATTGTTTTAATACAAGATTGTTTGTGTTGTTTTTTTTGTTTTGTTTTTATGTTCAGGATTCAAAATGAATTAATATGCAAACAATATATTATTTGCTGTTATATTATTTGGGTTTGAAAAAAAAACTATTTCAAATAATCTTTTGATTAAATGCAAAAACAATAACAGAACAAAGGATGGAAAGTAAGACATACACACAAAATAAATTGTTTCAACTGAAACTATATGAAACAGACTCTTAATTTAGTAATCTCTTAGTTCATAGATTACACTCTACATTCTTTTTCTGTATGTGACCAGTCCATATCTAATAATCAAACGGTCATCGGTTTTTATTCATTGATGAGTTCATTGTTTTAGAATATATATATATATATATATATATATATATATATATATATATATATATATATATATATATATATGGATAATACATTGTATATAAGTCCGAGAATGGTAAATAAAATTTTGAAAAAAAATCACGCTGTAATGCCAAATTGATACGATTTTTATTGTTGTCTGTTAATATTTTTATTCTTTTTGTTTTGCAGAACCTTTCCATATTTTCTTGTAATCCGTCACTTCAATGTTCGCCATTTTGATTAACTCCGCATAACACACCTTATCATCAGTTGGAGGTAGCAGTAGCTCAGTGGCTCAGTCGCTAATAACCCGAACTGACAATCATGCATGTGGCAAGTTTGAATCCAGTTTATTCCAAAAAATCACAATTTGACAGTTATGTCGGCAACCTCGCATGGCCGGTGCATAGTCGATATCTTTTTTGAAAGAGTTCTTATTATAAAGATGTCAGACAAATTCGAAATTAATGATGTTTAATAACTTTATTAGCATGGTTGTAAACTATTTGATAACAAGAATTAAGAGTTCTGAATCTTTTAGATATGAATTGATTTTTCGTCGTATTTAGAAGCGTCGGCTTACTGTTTCATATTGTGAATATTTCGGGCGTTATTACCTCCGACCGTCGTCAGTATCGTGTCAAACTATTGAATTTTTTTGTAAAACTCGGGAATCTTAAATGTAAAACTAGGAGATCTTCAGAAATTTTCGAACGAAACTATTTATTCCGTGTATGTTCTCGTTCCGTCAGCTACAATAGTGTAAAAGTTCAACATAATTTGTAATTATATTTTTGGTCGCCCACAACTCAACTCTCAGAAGTTTAACAATTATAAATGAATTTCACCAAGTGCCTTGCCCACTACGTAGGGGTCAGCAAACCATAATACCCCCGTGGATTAAATAGAGAATTCTGTTCGAAATTATGTGCTGATTGCTAAGTTCGTCAAGAGGATTTCCGAGTTCGCAAAATACACCTTAAAAAGCTCAGCCGCTACATGAGGTGTATCAGAATTTTGTATGCATTTTTGACACCCTTAACACGAAACTGCGAATAAAATATAAAAAACAACTCGTAATTTCTCTTTTAAAAGTGGGTTGTTTATTTTCTTTATGGGTATTACTTCCAAAATAAACTATTAAAGTTGTATAAAAACTAATAGAAATATTATTATTTATTTAAAAAAAAACAGTAATGAAATTAATTGAATTTTACGGGTTCAGTATTTTTCAATTTTTAAATTTTAAACATTTATAAAAATGTCTCTATTGATTCTATTTTTACGATATTTTCAGGGTCAATGTGAAATTTTATACTCTTTCCAATAAACCGAATATAATGTTTTAGAGAAAGGTTTTTTTTTTAATTCACGCCCCCATTTTGAAATGTCTATTCAAAAGTAAATAATTAATTTACTCACCAGAGTTTTATATATCACAAATTGAAGATAAAAGATCAATAAATAATATATTCAAATTTAAAACCAAAAAAATCGAAGTGCTTTTTTAGAAATTTACCTGTAAATTCTGAAGTTTAAAACCTTTTTTAGATAACGTTTTTTTTTTTTTTTTTTTTTTTTTTTAATGAACCTTGGTCCTTGCTCCTGTAATTGAAAAAAAAGGGTTTGAATTACATTTTTCGAGTAGTTTTAGGCTTGGAAAGACAGGGTGTCGAATTAATTCACGATCCCCATTTTGAAATGTCTATTAAAATGTAAATAATGAATTTACTCACCAAAGTTTTATATATCACATATTGAAGATAAAAGATCAATAAATAATATATTCAAATTTAAAACAAAAAAATCGAAGTGCTTTTTTAGAAATTTACCTGTAAAATCTGAAGTTTAAAACCTTTTTTTCCCCGTTGTTTTTTTTTGTTTTTGTTTTTTTTTAAATAAACCTAGGTCCTTGCTCCTTTAATTGAAAAAAAAAATAGGGGTTGACTTCCATTTTTCTAGTAGTTATAGGCTTGGAAAGACAGGGTGTCGAATTATTCAATATTTTTCACGAAGTTAGTGACACACCTACCGCTACATTGACTTAACCATTCTGCAACCATCACTTGAGATAAACAGTGCAATCCGAAGAATAAAAACAGATTTCGTGAATCGTGGTAGAGAGTTTTCATTATCAATTTTAATTTATTAATTCATTAGTTGTTCATAATGAAAGTAAAAGTTCAACTGGTGAGGTTAAATAAGTTTTTGTTTGCTGAGTAAGCACACTGAAAGAGTGTTAACATTACTAAAGGGGGAAACCATAGGTTTATTACAAGAAAGTCTCCATAAATATTTGCTAAAATTTTACTAATAGATGGTTTTCCTTCCTTGCGAGAAGCAGGCCTGAAGAAATGCGTTTTCGTGATTGTAGTATTTTCTGCAAGAAAGTCTGTTCATAGAAAAATCATTCAATTTTAGTCACAGCCAGAAATGAATGCATGTTTTTGGCAGTATCAGTAAACAGGAGGACTTTTTTTAATCTCTTTCGAAGGAGGAGCACATACATTAATTTTCCGTATATTGTAGATAAAGAAAACGCCGCATTCAATTTACTCATTATGACTCTTTGAATCACAACTATACCAGTTCTACTACCCTAATACACAAAACTTGTGGTCTCTACAAAAAACATCGAGTATGGGAGTTATCAAGTTTAATCTTCAGTAACGCGTCAGTATCTTTGGAGTAGAATTGTTGTATTGTGAATGTGTTGTGTTGTGATGGTGTGTATATCAGGGAAAACAGATAACGTGAATCCGGAACTAGGATGTTGTGAGGTGTATTGTTGTGATCGTGTTGTGTTGTGTTGGTGTGTATATGGAGGACAACAGATAACGTGAACACAGAACTAGGGTGTTTTAATTGTGTTGCATTGTGATGGTGTTGTGTTGTGATGATGTGTATATCGGGGAAACAGGTAACGTGAACACAGAACTAGGGTGTTTTAATTGTGTTGTATTGTGATGGTGTTGTGTTGTGATGATGTGTATATCGGGGAAACAGGTAACGTGAACACAGAACTAGGGTGTTTTAATTGTGTTGTATTGTGATGGTGTTGTGTTGTGATGATGTGTATATCGGGGAAACAGGTAACGTGAACACAGAACTAGGACTGATAACGGCGTTTATATACTGTGCACATCACGAGGACAACTTCTATGACATTTCCTATTACATGATAAACCTCTATTATTGAAAGAGGGATGCCGTTAACATTATTGAGGAAGTAGACGTGAAATACAGTTTTTTTTAACAAAGAGGCGAAACACATTACTTATGATGATGGGGACAGTTAACACTTTGGAAGGATTTTAAACAAAGTTCTTTTACAAACACGATAGAAAAAAAACACATTACCATTCAGGTTGAAAGATGACAAACGAAACCTTATAAATACGATGATCTTTATTCCATCCGGGTGAGATGATCAGGGATGCAATTTCTTGTTGATTTCTACATTGTTTTTCTTCCCATTAGTTGAAATAACGACAAAATATATGATGATGTTTATTCTTCCGGCCGGATGATTGGTGATCAGAAATTCAATTGCCTTTAGATTTCTACATTTTGTTGTTCCTCTTCTTATCACTTCCAAAAGACCTTCGGCATACTCTACTCTCCTCTCTGATTCCGAACCCCCCTGAGTAATTGATATATATATATATATATATATATATATATATATATATATATATATATATATATATTGGAAATTCTCTTTCTCTATAATGTCAAAACGTGCTCCAGCCACGTGAATATCTTTCACGTGGAATTACATATCGCATGTGTTTTTCACACGCCTTTTGGCCACAAAAAGAAAATTCCCAAAAGTGTTGTTTTCCATTGCCTTACCTCTGATATCGGGTTTATCTTTATTTAGTTATTACTTAGCACAATGGACATTTGCTGAATTCTTGAGATTGCAAAATATATTCACTTTTAACTTTTCAATACTCGGTTCGATTCTATCAATGGCCTTTTTACAAAAATATCATTTTCAACTTATCTACGGTGTTCTTTAATTATTGGGACTTGCCCCCTTTTATGTAAGAGACGAAAAATACTGACGACTGTTATAACCCTGTTATAACGAAAACAAAACAAGGGAATACAGTAACAAAAGGTATTCACAAGAAAATACAAAAGTGTGAGTTTTCCATCAAGCCGACGAAAAATCTCAGTTGATAAACTGGATATCAACTCAAACTTTACAGTCTCGTTATTGAGTATTCATTGTGTGTGAATAACTTCATTCAGAGCACAGGTAGTTCTGCCACAACAAAGCCAATCCTGTCAGATCATTAATTTAAAAAATGGCGCCATATAACTTGCTTATTTACAAAGCCATATTTAAATTTGTACTCACATTTGCCTTAACTACTATTCTCTTTTAATCTCTAACGTATTAATCCTTCATAATTAGTTGGGTGCGGCTCATCATAACAATGCTCAATACAAAATGGAGACATTTACAGTTGCTGTTACATTGAAAATCATTTTGGATTTAAATATCACTTTTATCGATTTAATCAGTCTCTCGCTTTGATTGAAAATTGTAACATTTTACGGCGTTAAAATTATCTGCAACAATTTTTATTGACTTTCCCCCTCTCTACGCTGTACATATTCTTCCAAACTCTCTCTTTCTGTCTCTCTCTGTATGCCTCTCTCTTTCTGTCTCTCTCTTTCTGCCTGTCTCTCTCTCTCAGTTTCTCTCTCACACAAACACTTTTGAGATTTTTTGCGCTGCTGAAATTTAAAAAAAAAACTCTACAACTTCAACATTTACGACATCAATTTAAAAAAAAAAATCCTTGGCTTTTTACATTTCTTTTGCCACCGAAATAAAAAAAAAAAAAACATTTGACGACGTCAACAAAACTTACAGCAGTTTTTATTTCCTCTCTTTCTCTCTCTCTCCCTCTTTCTCTCGCTCTCTCGATCAGTCGCTTTTTACATGTCTATTTCTGACCGAATAAAAATCAACATTTAACAATGGCAACAGTACTCTTATGGGATTAAATGGTTAAACGAAGGAATACGGGATCTTTAGGAACGAAACATGTATTCACATAAATTACAGGCAAAGTCGAGTTGAGAATACCATTACTCAACGGTAGGACGTTTGCACACGACCGGCTTCGTCGCATACCAATCTCCCCCTCCTAATCTTTTTGTTCGTCAAAACTGTCAGTACCTCTACCTTTTTGGGTTTATCATCAATGGCTCGGAAAAAATTCTCTTACGTAACAACCGCCGTAGTTCAGCTGTGGGTTGAGGAGGTTCAAGATCCAAAGTTTCGAAGATAGTGTCTATCGGCTCATCTTCAAATGGTGGACTGTCGCTGGTTTCAACTAATCGAAATCTTAGTTGGTTCTGGTTACGTTTGTGGGTATATGTTGGTCCTTGTATTATATATACCATGTCGCCGACTCTCTTAGTAATTGTACCCACCTAACAGAAGTATATGTTGTTTTTATAACTTTTGAAAAACACTCGTTCACCTGGTATGAAACGTTTGGTGGGTACATAAGTGCTCACTAGTGATCTTGGCTGTTTGGATCTCACTTTCTCAAACATCAAACATCGTTTCTGCAGATGAGACTGTTGTTGGTCTGTTCGGGTCGGGTGTAATCCTATACATGTGTAGAAATTGTTGCTTTGAATTGGGGAATTCTTTTGGCGGGGGTATTTGTGCTTTCGACTTTGCAGTTTCAGTTTTTATGCCTCCTTTGGTAGATTCTGTTGAAGTTTTTTTCGATTTCTCTGCTGCTAGGAATGAGATGTTTCATTTCTTCTTGAAAACAGACAGAGTGTTTTCTTTTTAGTTCGAATCTTGTTATAGCCTTTATACATTTCCCTTATCCAGTTGAGAATACTTCTTGAAATTCCTCTTTTAACTCGTCCTTCAGTTATTGCTCCTCCGTAGACGAGTCTTCTTCCCTAAGAGATAAATTATTCATAGGGTGGTCCCACAATTCGAATCGCTCCATCCAATCATTACCGAACAGGTTTTCGGATCTCCTATGTACATACATTTTCAGTTTTTTAGTAACATCATTTAAGGTCACCGGGAGAGTGAGCTCTCCCTCAAATTCCACTTTATCGCTCGTTACAGCTCGGGCTGATTTGTTCGTCTTCCGCATGGTTGGTTTCCTTAGCCTTTTTCATAGTTAAGTTTTGTTTAATGATGGACGGGTCAGATCCGGAATCCAATTGCAGATGCACAGTTTTATTTGCGATGTTACCTGTGACATATTATCCGAATCCAAGTCGGAATTTGTCTGTCCGACGCTGTTCTTGACCTTGTTCTTCCTGCACTGGATCGTTTCGTTATTCTTCCTGCAACATTCGTTGCAGTATATATATTTGTAAAAACATTGACTCGACCAATGTTTCCAGCCGCAGTGATAGCACGTGTTTGTAAAGGATCCAGGTCTTGTGACTGGGTGGCGTTTTCTTACTTCCAGTTTTGCTTTTTCGAGGTGAGTATTTTTCGGTCTAAAGATTGCCCTTCTAATGATTGTATCGCCTGACCCCTGGATGTGTTACGAGTTGTTACGCAGACCACCAGTTGAAAACCCTCGGCCAACTTCTGGAGGGTGAGGCCCTGTTCGCTCTTAAGTCTAGAGATAACACGTTGTATAATCTCAGCGTTTTTGGATGAGACTAGCCCCTGCGTAAAAATTAAACACTTGAAGTCATCTGGCGATGAGTCAGATAGACGGAAATCATCGCAGTGTTCAGTTACCATGGACGCGAAGGTTAGGTAATCGTCGTTTTCGCTTTTTAGCAGGTTCAAGCACTTCCATCTTCTATGAAAGAGCGTAGAATTCCGGCTGAATAGTTCGGATAAGAGTTTGACCGCTTTAGAAAATTCTAATTCACTCGTCTTCCGGGGCAGAATATAATCCACAAACTTGCTATTTTCTGTGGGCCCTAATTTCCTCAAAAGTATGCGAATTTTTTTGGCGTTGTTCGACTCTTGACAATCCACGGTCAATAGGTCCTCATATCTCCGATAGAAAGCGTCAAACGTCCCTTCCAACTCCGGTTGGTAGTTGAACGTTTCTATAGCGTTCCATATTGTACTTTTGGAAAAAGCAAAACTGTCGTCCCTGTGTTCTGTTCTATCGAACATTTTTAACAATAGCTCTTCTTGTCTCTGTCGTTGGCGTAACATTTTCTCCTCCAACGCTTGTTGCCTTTCTTGAGATTGTAACTGGAGCTGCTTATCACGTTCTTTTAAGTTTAACTCAGCTTTCTGTTGCTAGCCCATCTGAATTTTGATTAGCTGTATTTATACTGCTTTAACGTCTTCCAACTTGTAATGGCTTTTCCAAACGCACGTAAAACAATATTTACGTTTTTGACTGGAAAAGAGAGATAAAATAATAATAAAAAAAAAGAAAATGTCCTTTCTTTGAGTGTGTGCGTATGAAGAGATAGTAATTTATTCCTTGCTTCTTGGTGAAACCCTTAGAGATTACCCAATATGAGAGTGGGCAAAAAACATATTTTTCATTTTTATTGGCGAAACAAGACAAGAAAAAAGTGTATGCGGTACACTGCAGTTGCAAAAGAAGAAAAATAATTGTGGAATTATGTAGAAGTTAACCAAAACAGTTGTTTTTATTTCTTTATGTGTGTAAGAGGGGAGTTGCCCCCACGCGACAGAAAAAAGCTTTTTCACTTTAGGACCGGCAGTTAAATATAGAATATTTCATAAAATTCCACTCCATTAAAAAATAGTATCTCCTTCAAATCCGAGTAAAATCAAAAGGGAAAACAGAAAATACACACTTCTCGCTCGTTAAAATATGCATAAAGTTAGCAGCAAACACAAAGAAAAAAACACTTTTCACTTCATTTGAAAAATGCTCAAATTTGCATACGTCTAAACAATCGGCATTTTACGGTAGAAATTAGGTCAGCATTTTTATCTTTTTTCTTTTTTTCATCTTTCAATATGCAACCAACTTAATTTTTAAACATTATAAAAATGTTTTCGCCCAGTTATTTTCAATTTAAATATACAGACAAAAGAATACTTCAAATTTAGTCGAAAACTTTGCCATGAGTCCGTTTTCTTTTTTTTTTTGTTTTTAGAACGCAATTGCCAGCCGAATTCTTAGCTTGTAAATTCGAAGTTCTTTTGCAGTCAATTACTATATTTTTTTTTCTCTTTTGTGGAGTTAACCCGTGTGAAAGTCGAACTATCGTCGCCAGCTGTTATGGGGGTAAATGGCAATAAACGAAAGAGCACAGGATTTATAGGAACGAAATGTATTCACGTATATTACAGGGAAAGTCGAGTTGAGAATACCACTGCTCAACGGTAGGACGTTTTCAAACGACCAGCTTCGTCGAGTACAAATCTCAGACACCATGCACCGGTACTCGATACCGTAAGTGATACCACTAGAGGAAGTGACGTCAGAAGATAGTCAATTAATCCCATGGAGGGGCGTTTCCATCAAGGCCGTACAACAGTTTTTATTTCCACTTCTTTTTCTTTCGCTATACCGAAATAATAAACAAATAGTTTACTGCGTCACCACTATCTACAGCAGTTTTTTTTATTTCCTTTCTCCCCTCTCTCTCTCTCTCTCTCTCTCTCTCCCCCTCTTGCTGTATATATTTTCCCAAATATTCTTCTTCTCTCTCTCTCTCACTTTCTCTCTCACTCTCTCGCTCGCTTTTCTATCACTCCGATTATTATTTCTCTTGCAGTTTTCTGTGTGTATGTGTTAGTTTTACCATGCGGCTCGCTACGAAAAATTGCTATCACAAAAGAAATTAAAAAATATATATTCATCAGCCAATTATATATTCGGCCTATACTTATACTTATGTATTCACAGCTTGTCGTGAACCAACACTTATAGGAAATGAGAATCACCGTCCGCAAAAAAAAAGAATACTATTTTATTTTTTAATTAAATTATTGATATTTTCTATAGTGGAGAAAAAAAAAAACAGTTTGCAACACGAATTCCCCCTTAAAAAAAAATTGTCTCAAGGTATGACCAGATCCCAAAATCAAAAGGATTCAGATCGGGGGAAGATGAGAGGCATTCCTCTTTGGGAATGAAGTGAGGGAAATTCTCAGAAAGCAACTCCTGAGTCATTTTGGCCCCAAGTGATGATGCGGAGTCGTGCTGAAAAGACCAGGGACGTTTTTTGAAGTGCTTCTGTGTCCTGGGCACAATACGCCATCGAGGATGTCATCTTGATAGTTTTGCTGGTTCAATTTCACCTCCTGGTCAACAAAACAGAGGGGACTTTTACCGGACTCTGTCACGGCTGGCCAGACCATCTCTGTAGCGGCACATTGTTTCCTTGCCACCACTAGGGATCCTTTGCCCCCATCCCTCGACCAAACCCGATCTTTGTGCGTGTTAAAGTGGAGTTCAACATAAAATTTCTTCTCATCACTGAAAACGAGATTTGGTAGCGTACCATGGTGAATGCGGAAAGGAGTATCTGGGAATTTGGAGTCGTTTATCAACAACTTGAAAAGAAAGGTGTTGTTTCTTGACTTGAATGGAGACATCTTCCGGTCCTTTTGAAGTACAGTTGACATGGTTCTATGCGACACTCTCGACTTTTTAGCCAGATCCTGGATGGATCTCTTAGGATCTTTTGTCTGATGGATTAAACAGGTTTAAGGGTTTTAGCCGTTCGAGGTCAACCTTGCCCTAGCCTATTCGGAATGTTTCTAGTCTCCTCAAAACGTTTTAAAGTCATCCACACCAGCATTATCTTCAATTTCAGGCTCTTACATATACCCTTTCTGGAGTTTCCAGCTTTAACTAGCTTAACAATTGCAGTCCGCTTGTCTAAAATACTACTCATGGCTATATTCTGGTATCTGAAAGTATAAATATTCATAAATAAATGTAAAAATAGAGGAATAACGAGAAAAATGACTAAAATTATAGTTTGACATAGACTGCAACACTAAATATTGATGACCCCGTATATATATATATATATATATATATATATATATATATATATATATATATATATATATATATATATATATCATTTATTGTATTCCGAATTTTATTATGTTTATATAATTGAGAATTCGGAAGTCGTTTATATACCAATAAATTTTAAGTCAAATAAGGTGACTTCATATTCTAATTGAACATTCATATATTTTTTAAACAATATCAAAACAATAAAAATTGGATCAATCGCAACAAATCGTGTATTTTCATTGATCGTTACAATTGTTTCGATACCATTTGATAATTTCAAACTTTACATCATTTGAAAATATTCACAAGAAAGGCATCATCAAACGTTGGAAAAAACACTTTATAAATAAATAAATAAATACATAATATATATATATATATATGTATATATATAAGCATATGTAAACATATATATATGTATATATGAACATATATATATATATATATATATATATATATATATATATATATATATGTTTATATATATGCGGCAAAAAGAAAAATCCGCACTTGTAATTTTTTTCATAAACTGCAAATATAAGCAACATTTTATGTAAGTATTTAAACAAACTATACCTCATTTGATTGACTTTTTATGCTTCAATTGTTTCGATACCATTTGATAATTTCAAACTTTACATCATTTGAAAATATTCACAAGAAAGGCATCATCAGACGTTGGAAAAAACACTTTATAAATAAATAAATAATATATATATATGTATATATATATGCATATATAAACATATATATATATAAACATATCTATATATATATATATATATATATATATATACATATATATGCGGCAAAAAGAAAAATCCGCACTTGTAATTATTTCATAAACTGCAAATATAAGCAACATTTTATGTAAGTATTTAAACAAACGATACCTCATTTGATTGACTTTTTATACTTCTATAATTTTACCTGTTCATACTTGATATTTAATTGAAATATTCTAGTGTTGACGTCAATTAAAAAAATAACTTCAAATTGCGGAGGCAAAAAGAAAATCCGCATTATGAAAAATTGTAATTTAAATGTAACATTTTACCGGCTCCAAACATAATGTAAAGTGTACTGTAAGCAAAAATACACTATATATTAAATATCAACTCTGCAGACCAAATATTATGAGAGGAGTTTAATAGAGACTGTTAGCACATAAACCTACAAAGTGACTTATATATATATGTATGTATATATATATATGTATATATATATATATAGGCATCAAAAAGAATGTCCGCACTTGTAATTTTTTCCAACGCTGCAAAACTTTTCTTAATATAAGCTAGCTGTTTAAACAAACTATACCTCATTTGATTTATTCTATTATGATTTTACCTGTTCATGCTTGACTTTTAGTTAAAACATTTTAGTGTACTTCAAATTGAGGAGGCAAAAACAAAGTCCACACAATGGAAAATTGTTATTTACATGTAACTTTAGGACATTAATACAACACAAATACAACATAAACCACAATGAACACGTTAATGTTTAGTAGCAGAGTCTATTCTGCAATTAGACCGTCTGCACTCTTTTGGGAATTCTTTGAATTAGACTGCAGCAATACTCCGGTGAAAGGGCATTCCACTTTTCGTTAATTTTTGTACAAAGTTCTTTCTAATTTTATCATTGTAGCTGTTGCTTGATGTAATGTCACACGTTTTCGATAGGATTGAGGTTTGGAGATTGTGCAGACCAATCCAGACACCGAATGTCATTCTCTCTAAGGAACGTCTCGACATTGCTATCTGTGGGAATGAGAGCATTATCCTGCAGGAAGATGTGATTATCATACAAATCCCAACCAAAGTAGGGTAGAAAATACTCAGTTAACATATTAATGCACTTGGTCGAATAAATTCGACCTTGCAAGTGAACTATAGGCTCTGGACAATTGGTACTAATAATGCCTCATACCAAAACAGAGCATCTACAACTTTGCAGCGTTGAACCTGAGACCCTATGATTAAATTCTTCGTCTTTTCTTCGACGGACGTACTGCCTACCATCACTGTCTAGCCCATTGAACTTGCTTTCGTCGCTAAACAGCACTTTTGACCAATATGAAGAGTCATAATACTCATTGCACCTGATGAAGTCCAGACGGAGCTTTCTGTTCTTTGCAGAAATCATAGGCTTGCATCTTGCAGCATACCCTCGCAAATTAAGTTCCTTTAATCTGTTCTTGACAGTAGAAAGATCCCACTTCTTTACGAGTTTTCACTGTTGTTAGATTTGGGGAGCCGGTTCAAATCTATTTCTTTTGCTGCTGATCTTGGTAGCATTGTCTTTCCTGTTAAATGTAACAGTAGTACGGACAGATTTAGGGGCATCACGGACAATGTCGGTGCTTTGGTGCTTTTGCAGTCTTTCGTACCGTTGTCTCATCACATTTCAATCTGCGGCCCATTTATCGATTGGATAAATAAGAAAGTTTGAGAGAAATTAGCTCCTGACGATTAAGAAGAGAAAGTCGTGGCATATAGACTCAATGTTACATCGTATAGCCTGGAACAACAACGATTACAAATAGAGATGCTTTGTTGCCTCTTCGTGGATATTTAAAAATTTATTTAGAACCGATACTTTTAGCAGATTTTAAGCGAATCTTTTTCTGCGAACCTTCTTTTTTCCTCCTCAATTTGAAGTTATGTTTTTAAATTGACGAGTATTTTAACTAAAAGTCAAGTATGAACAGGTAAAATTAGAGATGTATAACAGGTGAATCAAATGAGGTATAGGTGGTTTAAACAGTTACATTTAATTTAGCTGGACTTTGCAGTTTTTGAAAAAATTACAAGTGCGGACTTTCTTTTTGCCGGCACTGTATATTAAAATATAGAGGCGCTCTTTCAAGAACGCGAAAAAATAACTGTATTCACCGACATGATGAGAAATCTGAAATTGACCAAAAAAAAAAAAAAAAACCCTGATGTTTTACTGGTTTGGATATAAATTTAATATGTATTTTTTTATTTCCGGAACAACTACATTTCATTTATAATACGACATTTTTTAGGTTAACATCTTTGTGTTTGAAACCATAATGTCCCGTTGACAAGTTTGAGAGATAACCGACTACTGTATGAAAATCTATGTGCAAATGAACAGAACTTTAAAACATAAAAACGTGAATAAAACGAATCAACACAAATATTCAATCATTAGTATATAATATAGTGTTGGTGAGTATAGGAAGTGTCTCGTGCATAGTGTGTTACTATCATGTGGGCTTCGCAAGCGACGTTTAGCCACACTGATTAATCTGGAAATAACAACACACATGTCAATAAATTACAATATTTTACCAATATTAATAAGCTCATATAATAAGGTAAAATAACACCTGCATTAATTTATATGACTTGTTACATGTTTCTGAACATAGGGATGGTTTCACATTTATAATTACCTTGCAGTATGTTCATCTCACAATTTGTGTCCTTATCACCCCGTCCACCTTAGTATATCTCACTCTATTTTGGACTAAATTTAATTTTCTGACCTTGCGCTGTTGTCTTGGTTGCATTTATATAGGCGTATACCTTAATTAAAAGGTCAGATATTCGAACAAAGGTTCCGTGATGCCACTGGCGTGTTTCTATCCTCATGGTATTGGCCAGCCTTGCTTTATTTCCGAGATGTCTATTACAATGGATTCATCTGATTTTTTATTGACCCTTCTTGAATACATACAAAGATGAGGATATACAAAGTGGCAGAAGAGAGGGAAGCTTGGAAACGTATTGGCTTTATAGTAAATCTAATTTGGTAGATGGTTGTTTACATGGAAACGCGCTGCCCCCTTTCCATGTTAATAAGAAGAATATTAGATAAGTGAAAATGAGATTAGGATAAACCTAGAATCGAACCCTGTAGGCAAAGTTAAGAAATAGAATGTCAGAAATAAAGTATTTTGTTAATTATTTTAAAAATCTGAATATCAAATATGTCAGTAATAGAATGAACAATGCAGATTAAATTATATTGTTTAAAAATAGGTTAGATTAGAATTGAGGATTCTTTTGTTTGAGAAGAGTGTGTTGGACAAACATACGAAAAGCCACGTGAAATTAATCATGCTTGACAACACACTTCTGACGTCATATAAAAAGGACATGTCTCCATATAGGATACTATGGGTTCGGATTTTAGTCAGCCAGTCAGGAGTTGAGAGTCAGCAAAGATCAGTCAAGAGTTGTTTCAGTCCCTTAGATGCGAAGGATAGAAGATTAACCATTGTACATCCACGGCCGATCAGATGAATAAGTCATCATTATGTTGTAACTGTTGCAATGTGTCCTCCTTCATCACAAACGAAAGGTAATTATGTTTATCATCCTATAATGAACATTGTGTCACTCTTCGAAAATGATGGATCTCCTCTGTGTTAAGAACTGTACATCATATCACCCTCTCCTCGGTATATGTAAAGAAGAACACCCCCCTGTCTGATATATAAATGTGTTCTCCTCAGGGATTGTCACAGTCGTCGTCATGATGCAATATATATAAATGCCATTATCATTCTTGTATCGGTGTTATAAGATCGGTTAAATATATGAACACTCCAAGAAGAATATTTGTTTTTACATTTTCACCCCAAGGAAGGCACATTGTTACTTTATTGTAGGGGCCTACTATCAGGGACATAGGCATCGGGGGTACTGTGTAGGGAGTTGGGCAGCAAACTTTCGGTTCACATTACACTTGAACTTCTGCATGCCAGTAAAATTGGGGAAGCAGGTACCCGGAAGGGAATTCCAAAGTCTAGCTGTCCTGGGGAAGAAACTACTGGAGTAGAAGGTTCTCTTACATCTAGGGATCCCTACTGTGTTGCGTGGGATTTAGCTGCTTGTCGGTTTGTCGGGGGTATTTATGCTGAGGGGGCACAACTGCTTGCAGTTCGCTAGAGCATTTACAGTTAAAGTACTTGTAGAACAGGGAGAGGGATGCAAAGTTTCGTCCATGGGACAGAGGCTGAAGTTTAGATGACAGTTCAGGACCTATCAGTTTGGCGACTCTCTTTTGAACCTTATCAAGGAGCAAGAGACTAGTGACAGATGCACCAGCCACATTGACAACAATACTCAATACATGGGCGAATGGTAGCCTTATAGATATATAGGATACTTTCAGGCGTTAGTATCTTTCTAGCAGGGTAGAGATAACCCACCTTCTTCGCAGCGGTCCTGGCGATACTTTCAATGTAATTGTATCAACTCATGTTTCCTTTGAGCGTTAGGCCGAGGAGTTTAAAAGATGTGCTTTCAGATAAAGAATCAGTGGGCATTGCAATAAGTGGTAGAGAAGGTTTCTTGTAATTATTGAAGGAAACGAGTTTGGTCTTGGCAGTATTAAATGTGACCATCCATTTATGTCCCCATTTCACTACAGATCGGAGGTCATCTAGTGTTTCTGCCATTTCTTTAGATATGTGTTCATTTGTTTTCCTGTCGTGTCTGTTATAGAGCGTGGTGTTGTCAACATATATACCCATCTCACAAACAATTGTCAGGAAAGTTATTTATGAATATTAGGAATAACAGAGTTCCAAGGATATACCCTTGAGGAACTCCTGCATTTATACCATATTGTTTAGATGTAGGACCATCGCCGACAACCGGGATGTTTCTCTTATCTAAGAAGGATTTAATTATGTTATGTATTTTTCCAGTGATACCATATGATCTGATTTTCCTGAGAAGACCTCCATGCCATACTCTGTCGAAAGCCTTAGCTATATCTAGAGCTACAGCTCTATCTTCCCCCGCTTTGTCCAGTGACTGGTATATATGTTCAGAGATTACAGTTAGGATGTCTGCTGTGGAACGGGCTTGCATAAATCCATATTGTTGGTCAGTCAGAAGTTTAGTAAATGTAAAATGATTGACTAGACCTTGGTTAATTATGGACTCAAATATTTGGCGAAAAGTGGGAGGAGGCTAATGGGGCGATAATTTACTGGGTCAGTTCTTTCGCCAATTCTTGAAAACTTGTACTACAGAAGCAGTTTTTCAACAGGCAGGAAAGCAAGATTCATTAAAGCATTTGTTTTAAAGTTTGGAGAAAACTGGAGCTACTTTGGCGGAGCACTTTTTTAATAGCACATCCGGGATGAGATGAGGTCCACATGCCTTTGCAGTGTAAAAATTTCTCATGATAGCATGCATCTGAGCAGGGATGATTTGCAGATCGTGTAGTGTCGTTTCTGTCGGCAAAGGAAAGTCAGGCAGGGGGTGTTTGGCAGGGTCTAGTGTGGAGTTTGAGGCAAACCGACTGGTAAACGTGTTAGCCTTCTCAGTTGCAGAGCAAAACCCTCATGATTGTTTGATAGTTTGGGAATTGTTGATTGCCCATTATTTACTACACTTTTGTAGATTTTCAAGAAGTCACGGGTTCCTAATTTCTGTGCTTCGATACGCTTTTTAGTGGTTTCCGTAAATTCTCTCTTAGCTGTCGCTATTTCTTTCTTACAGTTACTTCTGGCTTTTATTTACTTCTGCCTGTTTGAACATGACTTGTCGGTTATATGTGTGGTACTCATGCTGCCTTTGCGCTATTACAGCTGCACAAGTAGAAGTAAACCATGGGGGGAGTGGGGTTTGCAATAAAATTTGCGCTTGGGAACATGTGCTTCAATTTGCCGTTTTGAACCATTCAGTGGCCTCATTTGCGCAATGTTTAGCTGAAAATTAAAATATATTTTGCCATGAGGCGTCCCTGATGAGATCCCCGATGGCTTCGCTGTCAGCCTTTTTTATAATATATGGTTGTTTTGAGCAGTGGGTCTTAAAGTTTCGGGCTATTTCAACCATTACTACTGCATGATCGGCGTTCCCAAGCGGGCCGTAGGCATTAGTTTAACAGCCATCGGGAACTGTGGTCAGAAGCAAATCTAGAAGTGATGCGTGTTGTTAATGCTGGTTTGCGAAACGGATTGGAAACTTAACCATATGTGGTAGGGAATGCGATATAGAGACGTTATGCGTTTTGGTACCAGATTCGTCTGTGTGAGTAGAAAATCCAAGCCATTTGACCATTGAGGTCACCAAATACATGCACAGTTGCGTGAGTGTCGAGGGAAAGTGCTGAATCTATGCTGTCAGAGACTTTGTTTTATTAGTGTACAGTCCTGGATCGAGGGAGAGCGATACATAAAATAAAAGTAGCTAATGTCATGTTGCATGTTAAGTCTGAAGCACATAAAGGCGTGATCGTTCGATTCTAGTTTCGTTTCTCTAGTCAAGCGGAGAGTGTTTCGAATATATACTCGAAGCCCGTGCATATATCTGCCAGAGTCCTTATCGGCAGAGTGGGATATATTCAGGCATGTTAAAGTGGTTGGAGGGGATAGAGGAATGTAGGTTAGTCTAACTTAGTGCTAAGATATCCGGGGTGTTTTTTTAGGAGAAATGCTTCAACATCATTTAAATTAGTTCTAAGCCAACGGATGTTCGTAAATGCAAGCCTCAAGGGAGAAGAAAGGTTGGGTTTGTTTGAGTTTGGGCCTGGATTCTGCGTATTCTTTTTATTGTACTGCCATTTTTTAAAAAGAGTTTCAGTTTAGGTAAGGCGTGCTAAACAAGTGGTTATGCAGAATACCAGACATGCAACACAAGCAGACCATCAGTTCTCCTTCCATCTACTATGATTGTGGCCTGGCATAGCCCACCGGGGATGAGTGCAGAGTCCCTTTCCGTACGTGACATGGCACAACAAACAACTCGATATTATAAAACTGTTGATGAGCAGCCGCTCTAAGCGCGACCAAAGAGTTAGGTCTCCTATACTACCAGTTGGGAACAGCAGCCAGGAACTGTCTATCCGGTACCCTCAACCCATCTGATGATGGTCAACCCAATCTATTGTACTGGCATTATGGCATTCAAGCACTCCCACTCTGGAATGTGTCGGGAGTGAGGAAAACGGCGTTCATTATCCTAGTAAGGAAACACGATCGACCACCGAAGGTCTGTCGTCTACCTGTGATTCAACCTCTACGCCTGGCTAATTCGAAAAGAAGGAGTATGGACACCGGGCGATAGACAGTGCCTATCTACTCCTTAAGCAGTTTAGGTTTGCAGACCGGTAATTTGTTTGAGTCATCAGTTCAAGTAAGATTGTCATCCAAGACTGGAGAGGCTTTCCTCCCCTTAGGTTTAACTTCAGAGTTTTCCTTCTCCTAGACGGATGACCTGAGAAGATCAACGGGTCCATCAGCACCGAGAGGGTTTTCCCCGAGCCTGGGCCCTAATCCAGGTATTTCTGCGACCAAGCGTTGGTGGTTAGTGTTACTGGGTTAGTTTATAAAGGTCATATATCTACTGAAAAATTATACTACTCAAAATAATTACAGGGCATTGCTATTTCATGGTTTGTTAATGGGGGAAGGGGTGATTAAGAGTTCATGCAGTTTGAAGGAGTTAACATTAATTTTCCCCCCTTTAGATTAAAATAAAAATTTTAATCTCCTTTTCTTATTTTTATGTTGGCTTAGGAATAGAATAATGCGTTGCAGAATGGCATGATATTACGAATTAATTTAAAAGAAATTGTACAGGCTCTGGATATTTTAGATGGCAGAAGGGTTAAGTTGTATATTCAATAGATAACAGTAACGTCATTACGATATGAAGTACATTACAGTACAGGTATAATTGGGAGTAAATTATATGCTATGTTGTATACAGTATCTAAATTACAGTAAATTGATACATGGGCAGATTTCCAATAGATACAAAAATATGGAGATAGTAGGTATTAAGTATGTTTCCATTTCTAATGAAGATATCTTTAGCTTTTGTTTAAAAAGTCAGGAAGTTTTATTTTGCATTATAGGGTATCGGTTCAGTATTTTTATTTAACATTGCAAAGCTAAGGAAGGGACAGCTATTGCTATGTAATAAAGATAGTTGTAAATCTAAGTACAGACTGTTGTTAGTAAATATCTACCTGGATAAGAATAAACTAATGCATGCTTAAGGGGTAGAAATGTACAGCTGTTTAGTGATAATGACTTCCAGTCGGTCAGCATGTGAAGGTTAAGGGCTGATAGTTTAGGACCCCGATCCAAGTCGGGTGTAATGTATGAGTATTATTGGCAGCTTGGGGAGTAGAGCAGATTGTTAGTTTTCAGGAGAGGATTAAACTTACAGAATACTAATCATTAGAATTTTGAATGCCAAGTAAAGTTTAGTTAGAGAAGAGAAAAAATATATATTTTTGAATTTAACTAAATAAATCAGACATAGGCAGTCGTCGTGGAGGCAAAGTACATATGGGATATACATAGCAATCCAGCAATGGGGCGTGTACCGTAATGTATTAGTACAGGGCGCGTCGGGACAAATAATTAATGCAGTCAGTTTGGTCAAGCTCAAATCATTTTTTATCAATTCAGTAATAATACTAGCGGCGTAGCTAATGCCACTGTGTATTTTAGTTTCAAATATAATTGAAACTAAGACAAACTATAGGCTAGCAAGGAAGCAAACATTTTCAATACAAGCAAGCTTATAGTAATAGCAGATATTAAGTATATTACTTAAAGTCCTGACTTTATCTAATGTAAGGGAGAATAATTCCCGTTTTTTCGTTTTTTTGTTATCGCTAGTTTACTTGAATATAGCATGACTGAGCAGTGTTTTGTCTGTGCAAGTAGTGGTTAGGGGAGGGTGTGCCTCTTAGAACGTTTGCAGGACAAGAACAATAGAGACAAATAAATAAATATACATAAATCAAACGAGGCAATATGAAATGCATTTGTTAGGAGTTAAGACGAATTTTAAAATTAATACTTAACGTCCGATTTGCCACAGTGGTTCGGCGCCCGGATTTTTAGTCACGTGCAAACAACTCTATAATTCACTCCGTCGGTCGGTCGGTCGGTCGGTCGGTCGGTCGGTTGGTTTGTTGGTCGATCGGTCTGTCGTTCTGTCCGTAACGCTTTTGTGCTTGGCCTTTGTTTATGATCAAAGATATATTGTTAATAGATGTTGTGCTTAGCTTTTTTGAAAACCTTTCATTAGCCTTTTAGCTAAGATCAAACTGTAGTATCTATTCTTACTACATGCTGTACTTATTGTAATATAAATTGGGGGATAACTTTTCTGTATTAATTTAATGTAAAATGATCACCCAATTTAAAACCATTCAGTCTCAAAGCCATTCAAGTCGTTCTTCAGATCATTCAAGTTGTTTTTGAAGGATTCCAGTTATTTTTAGGATTGCAAGTCATCCTTAATGTCATTCAATTCATCCTTAAGTTAATTAAAGTCATTCTAAGTCATTTACTTTTTATTTATTTAAGTCATTTGAACCCATTTTTCGGTCATTTTAGTTTATCTTTAAGAATTTCATGTCAATCCTACATTCACGCATTCATTCATTACATGAGAGCACGCGACTAATGGCTATCACCCCTGTTTTTGGCCGAATCGGAATATGAACATGGCTCTTTAGAGAGGAAGAAATATTCTATTTTCGGATTTGTGCACGTGTACCTATCTATCTATCTATCTATCTATCTATCTATCTATATATATATATATATATATATATCTATATATATATATATATATATATATATATATATTGTGTACAGAAAGTTGTTAAATGAGACAAGTCCTTGGTACGGTCGGTTTCAAGCCCGATAATAAAGATCGTTTAAGATATCCTTATCAAGCTCTCTCAAGCCAATATATATATATATATATATATATATATATATATATATATATATATATATATATATATTAGAACATTTTGGTTATATTGCCACCTTACTGATCACAGTTGAGGCAACGTCCCAGCAACAATCCAATCTCTCTGAATTTCCCTAATTTTCATCTCATGTTGCCGCTCATACCCGTTGCGCTTGGTTGTTGAGGGCCTATTTCTTGTTAAACCGACAAATATAAACGTCTGAATCACTGTTTCACTAAATATATTGTAGACTGTTTTGCCATTTTTTTTTTCAGGATAAGGTGCTTGTAACTTATACAATTTAATAAAAGTACGTAATATTCCAGTTTTATAATAAAAGATATTTAAAAAAAATCCACGTAAATTTTCCAATAAATAAATAATTTCTTTCCAGTTAAGGAACAAAAATAGATTCACAAATAACCCGACCAAATTCGAACTTACAGACCACGTTAGGATAAACAACAACAACACACACCCATACCTACACGTAAATTTCAAAGCTTATAAAATTATTTCCCGTTGAAAAAAAGAAAAGAAATTTACCTGCGTAGTTTGAAACTACACACAACGCCATGTAAAAAAAGCCAAAAAAAGAAAAAAAAAAAAAGAAAAGAAAAACACGCTATCAACTTACCAGAGTAGAATTTTCACGGCCGGTTGTTCTATCATTATTGCCAAGGGACGACATGGAAAAATGGCTTTACCGATGATACCAAACTAAAGAGAAACATTTTGATTATGGACTATCAGTAATTATCGAGGGTATTTCTAGACAAAACTTGATTAAGATCACTTCCAGACTGTAAAGTTGAAAAAAAATCTATTCAGCCGTTTCAGAGTATATCAGGAAAGAACTCACATGTGTATAGTTACATACACACGCACCCCTCCACACACACATATATATATGTATATATATGTATATATGTATATATATATATATATATATATATATATATATATATATAAAGTCGATTTTTCCCACTCAGAAACTGATATTAAATATTATTGAAACAAGTTTCTTAATATACTCAATCATGAATACGCGAGCGTCTACATGGTGGTTACCTAATTTGAATATTTCTTTGAAAAACAAGAATTAAGTAATTACTTTTTATGGTTTCTTATCATTTCACTATTTCGCTGAATTCTATGCATGTATATGTCCTACTTTCTGCATAATTGCGTAGAAGTTAATATGAAAATGTTCAAGCCCACAAATATATATATATATATATATATATATATATATGAATGGGAATAAGAGAGAGATAGAGAGAGAGAGAGAGAGAGAGAGAAAAGAAACCATTGTCGGTGTGCATGTGTGCAAAAAAACTGTACACACCTAATCTCCGAATATTACGTCTAGAGGGCTGAATCTTGATATATAGGGTATTTGAGGCTGTAGAACTTTTTCTGATTTGGTTCTTACACCGAAAAAAACCCTTATCTGCTAACGAGTCGAATTTGAAAACAAAACAGTTCCTTTTGGTAGGGTAAGTCAAATAAAATACTACTCCTGCAGTTACTTTTAGACGCTGAATTAAACATTTATAGCTGAAAGTCGCTTAATTGCCAAACCTTCGTTTCTATTTGTCACTAGTTAAGAGGCTAACAACGCTGGAGAACGAAATAACGATTAAGGCTTGACAGCTAAATATTCTGATTTCGATTCTGCAAGATTTAAAAGCATTATTATATATTGGATGGAAACAATAGAGAATTCACTATAATAATTTACAATGTGTCCGTATGAATAAAATATTTATGCGTATTTTACGAGCACACAACGTCGTGTGGAATGCTTGTATATATATATATATATATATATATATATATATATATATATATATATATATATTCTATACAGTGCTAGGTCGAACTATCATCTCAATGTTATTGAGGCGTTAGTTATTTACAACTCTCGACCTAGCCTGTGTAGACAAAAGATTCTGAAACACCAGTTGGAGATATTCATTGATTTAAAACCACCTGAACAGTGAGATATTTTTTTTTCCCCACTGTTCTTCCAACTGAAACCAAAATTCCCTTCTTCCCTCATTCGTTTTCTTAGTTTTTAATTTATCATTCTGACGTTTCCTCTTAGAGGGTCAGACGATAAGGCCTTAAGGTAATTTTAATAATTTCACCTGCCCATTTCTTGTTTTTTGGTATTTAAATTAAATTATGTTTCCTCTGAAATTTCTCCTTCCATTTTGCTGTACCAAAAATTTACTTACATATATATATATATATATATATATATATATATATATATATATATATATATATATATATATATATATATATAATGTTTGTGCAAAAATAATATCGTTTTCTCACATGTTATCTTTATATATAATTTCCGCATTAATTCCTTGATATATATAGTCATGTTATACATCGTATTTTGCAGCATATTTGTCGCTCTATCGAGACGCGTAATACGTCACCGTTTTCAATTTCTTCATTTACTTTTTGCGGCTTTCGGCCAGCATGGACAAAATTAGAAATCCGCATGATGTTCTTGTCCCAGATCAAACTAGGCCAAAAAGTTGCCGAGACAGCTCATGATATCAATGATGCGTTTGACACGAAAACCACTAACGAATGTGTGGAAACACGGTGATTTAAGAAATTTCGCAATGCTGCCGAGCGCCTCAAAGTTGCAGACGGTCGCGAGCGGCCACTGCTCTTAATACCGACCATTTGAAAGCCATAATTGAAGCCACACGAGAAGTTGCTTTTGAACTAAAGGTCGACCACTTAACAGTCGTTCGCCAGTTAAAAAAAATAGGGAACTGAAAAAACTTGGATATATGGGTGCCGTATGAATTGAACGATAACAAAAAACATTTTTCACGCGTCATTTTAAGGTGTCTTCTATGCTCCTTTTTTGCAGCAAAAGTGACCTATTTTTCGAGCAAGTTTTGACGTGTTATGAGAAGTGGATTCTCTACGACAACCAGCAACGTTCGACACAGTGTCTTGGTGCCGCCAACGTTTCATAATACTTCTAGAAGCCGGAATTGCACCAAAAACAATCATGCTGACTTCATTACAGCTTCTTGAATCCGAACGGAATGATTACGGCAGAAAAGTTCTGCCGACAAATTGACGAAATATACCATAAGCTGTAACGTGAGTTCCCGAGCTTGGTCAATATAAAGGGATCAATTTTCCTCTATGACAACACTCGCCCGCATGTTGCTCAACTGGCCCTTCAAGAGCTGAACTAATTGGACTAGGAGTCTCTGTCTCATCCGCTAAATTCACCGGACCCCTCGTCCAAAAATTATCACGTTTCAAGCATCTAGACAACTTTCTCTGCGAAAAAATGCTTCAAAAGCCGAGATGATCCTGAATTGGCCTCTAATGACTTCATCGTTGCCAGAACTCATGATTTCTATGCTAATGGAATGAATAAACTTTTTTCTCGTTGGCGAAAATATATTCGATTCGTTGAATAAAGTTCATTATGAAAGGAGTTATGATCTTTTGAAGTTGAATGTCAAAAAAAGACATTATTAATGTACTAACCTCATATATACATACATACATACACACACAGACACACACACACACACACATATATTGATTGTCTTAAACTTGTCCCTCAATCGATCTTGTTCACTATCCGTCAAACCACCCCCAAGATAAGCATGCAATGCCCTTGCCATTGAATCAAGCAGAACCTGAATTTCAGTATCATTCTCATTGAACGAATCCTGATGTTTACGTTCACAATAACCTAATACTCTCTCACATACCTCATAGACAGACTCCTTAAAAACAGGCCAAGTGTTTTCACAGTCAATCTCCTTCATCTCCTTAACTAGTCTCTCCCTCAAAATATTGACCCTTAGACGGGCAACATTAAACCGCTTTGGGAGAGCCACACTACTCCCTTTATCTTGGGCTTAACAACACATTAATCTTTGCACGGACCAACCGATGGTCGGTCCAGCACTCTGCACCCCGCATGACACGAACACTGAAGATATCCCTCATCTCACGTTTTCTGACTAACACATAGTTTATCAAGTGCCATTTTTTGGAACCAGGATGCATCCAGGCTGTCTTGTATTTGTCCTTCTGCTGAAACACGGTGGTAAGCTTAAGGCGATCAAACACGAGGTGCAGAGGAGGTTGCGAAACATGCATGATGAATGGTGGAGGCAGAAAGATGAGGCAATACATCTCGCCTCGGATTCGAACAACACCAAGGTCTTATGCAGCCTACTGCGTGCGGTTTACGGACCATCCAGATCATCTATCACCCCTCTCCACTCAAGAGATGGTGGGGATCTTCTTCGAGACCCTACCGACATTCTTCATAGATATAGGAAGCATTTCGATGACCTCCTGAACAGACTTACGTTGGAGTTGTAAGGTCTTCCTAGGAATCCGGTCAAGGATATCTAGGCAGAGGTTCCTTCTCTCCAGTAGGTTTAATCAGCTGTTCATAACCTAAACAATGGGAAGTCTCCTGACCTGAATCGTTTGCATTTGGATATTTTTAAATGTTCTGGACCCAGATGGTAGTGCTATACAAGGGGAATGGTAGCAGAGATAAATGTGGAAATTATCGAGGCATATCTTTGCTGTCAGTAGTCGGTAAGGTGGTCCGTAGGATCATGCAAGACAGAATGCTGGAGCACATTGCTGAGGATGTTTTCCTGAGTCGCAGTGTGGTTTCAGACGATGTCGAGGGACATGGATATGACTTTTTACAGCCAGGCAACTACAGGAGAAATATATAGAACAGCAAAAGGGACTGTATCAGGTGTTCAAAGATTTAACCAAGGGATGTTTTGTGGGAGATTCTGTAAAAATTAGCGTGTCCTGACAAGTTTGTAACCATCTTAAAGCTCTTCCACGAAAATATGAAGGACGTGATCAACGTTGGGCGAAAGCTGGCTGATCCTATATCAGTAGAAAATTTTGTCACGCAGGGAGACATTCCAGCACCCACACTCTTTACGTTATATTTCACTATGGTCTATCGGATGGCATTTGGCGGTTGCTCTGATGGCGTCTAAATTCGTTACCGAAGTACTGAGGGGTTGTTCAACATTAGCCGCTTCAATGCAAGTGCAAAGGTACTAACCAACACAATTAGTGACTTGCTCCATGCGGATGACTGTGATCTGTTGTGTCATACGGTGACTGATATGCAGCATCTTGTAGACGCCTTTGCGGTTGCCTGCAACGCATTGGGCCTGACTATCAATCTGAAAAAAATTGTCTTAATGTATCAGCCTGCTGCGACCATGCCATACTATGAGCCATCAGTTTGTATATCTGGCTCAAGGATAGCGGTTGTCACTAAGTTTGTATACTTAGTAGCACACTGAGTATGTCCGGTATCCTGGGTGATGAGGTATCGTTACGGATCAGCAGGGCAAGTGATGCCTTCGGAAAGTTGGACGGGCGTTTGTGGAGACGTCATGGGATCTTGCTGCCAACTAAGATTAAGGTTTATGTCGCATGCGTTCTATCTACTCTTCTCTGGCTGTGAAACTATGACAATGTACAGAGAGCATTTGAGACGTCTCGAACGGTTTCACAAGATATGCCTACAGCGAATCTTAGGTGTGAGTTGGCAGATGTATGTCAGTTATGTGGAGGTGCATGAACGGACCCAATGTTTTAGCATTGAATCTCACATTATCAAACAGAGACTGAGATGGAATGAACATATGGTGAGGATGTTAGACAGCCGACTTCCCAAACAACTCCTTTATGGCGAGCTCGCCAAGGGAAGACGTCTGGCTTAAAAGCCTAAATTAAGATTCAAAGATTGTTTAAGGCACACCTTAATAAATGTGGGATAGATGAAAGAACCTGGGAGAGTCTTGCTTTGGATCGCGCAGAGTGGAGAAGGGCCTTGCGGGAAAGTGTGGGAAAGTTTGAGGCGGATCGATCCCAGTATGAGCGGCTGAAGCGCGACACCGGGAAAGGGAGGGTGAAAGGAGCCGTGGATGGGAAGGGGGGCAAATTGGTCTGGAGTCTGAGGTGTGCTGAAAATTATGTCTTATTGAACTACCAGAACACCCATCGGCCCAGTCTTGAGTTGCCAGACCTGTGTTAACTGCGGGCGGACGTACAAAACGGCAGGTGATCTGAAACGGCATTTGATCATACATAAATGAGAACATCAAAAACGTTCTGCTAGTGGCGCACATGTTTGTACAATGTGTGCCAAAAATGGCAGAGTTTGGCAGGACTTAAAAGCCCCATTCGTGCAGCCCATCACTGAATGTATTCGTATTTCTATATACCTTTTGTGTGCTATATCAAGTAATGGCAATGTTCGAAAACGAATTTGCTGCCATTATGTATGTATATTAGATTGGTGAAAAATCTCGTTATGTATACATACATATATATATATATATATATATATATATATATATATATATATATATATATATGCTGGAAGGGTCATATACAGATAGATTTTTACCTTAATAGCTATACACGTGCTCCCCCGCTGCTAACTCTGCCCGCTCACTCATGTTTTCTATCATTCACACTAAGGAAGATCGAAGGATCGGTCGAAAATTATGTGCTTTTGAAGGAAACATTATTGTTTTTTTCAAAAGACTTTTTGTATTCCTGCACGTCAACACACAGGAAATAAATAAAGAAAAGATATAAACATTCATATATTTTTCGTATGTATTTTTTATCCATACATATATGTATATATATGTATATGTATCAGGTGTCTACTGCAGCTGTTCATGTGAACCTGAAATTATAAAAATTGCTCAGTCATCGCATAAAATGAATAACAATAGAATACTGAGTTTTCAAGAGTTTACAACAATTTTAAATGCTTGTACAAAAATGTATTGAGGTTTATTAAAAGCACCACTTATATATATATATTATAAATATATAAATACTAGCATTTCAGCCCGGCGTTGCCCGGATGTTTGGAGGTGTATGTTGAACAACAAAAAAGAGCGGTCATATTTTTTTTTACTTTGACCCCTATCATGACCCCTTCATATTTATTGGTTTGGGATTAAATTGAGTTATTAAGTTAGATCCATGTCTACGGATAAAAAAAATATATATATATAAAAATTCAATTGTTTATACCCAAAATTGGCGGAGAAGTTTGGTAGAGTTCTCAAAGGTCAAATCGTTTAATTTTTACCCCTTCACAGACTAATTTATTGCCGAAAACGGATTACACAGATCTTTCCAAATCTCAATACCTTGTATATCAAATTTCGAGTCTGTAGACTGAAATCTGACAGAGTTATTGCGTAGGGAAATGTACACAGGCACACAGACACACGGACAGACACAGACAGAATCGTTCTTTTATAGATATATAGATTATTAACATGTATATTAACTTTGTATATGTACGTATGTGTGTATATCTCATATATTTTTTCTCAGCTTTATATTAAAGTCCATTTTGTTCGCTTTATATTCCTTATAATATAGTACGAATTGTTATAAATAACACGTTAAATATAGTTAATATGTACGCATATCACCACTACATACATTGGAAGACAGGAGGGCTCAGCTTACCTACCGTATACATACGGCAACTCGGTAGTCCTGACTGATAAGCCATCCGTTACTGACCAGGCTCAGCGCCGTTTAATATTGTCAGCATTTTCATACCACCTTTTCTTTTTTTCTTTTTACGTTCTGACTAATTCTCAACGTAATAACATGTTAGCCATTAAAACGTTAAGCGATGTTGGAGAATATTCCTAAGTGTGAACCAAATTGACATCAGCAACAAATGAGACTAATGACTTTGGACTGAAAGATTTTTCGCGTACTTTAAAGGCTCCAATTACTTAGCGTTTCAAGCTGATCCTCTTCTAGTAACCTGAAAATTTCCTAAAAAAGAAAAAAAAAGAACATTAATTTTCGGTTTCTCCGACTATTCTCGAAACGATCATGTATTTTACTACCTGTGTAAGCATAACTTTCATGAGACCCATTTTTTACTTCTAAATTCATGAGCGGATCATCAGTTTCCCACTTTAATTTAATCTCTAAAACTGTTTTTTTTTAATTTAATTTATCGCGTTGCAACCCCGAGAAAAACAATATGGAATACAATACATGGTTAAATACATGTACAGCCATTCAGATAAAACAGTGTATATGTATCCATAGACAACAATAAAACATTTTACAGCACTTAATTGAGCACACACACACAGAAGGAATTTACAGTTTTGTCCAGAACTGAGGACGTCAAATGTTCACATTGGATCTATTAATATTAAACATCCAGTAACAAAGTTCATTTGTTTTGTCTCTAGTTTTTTGGTTCCAAAGCTGAATTGTTTAACATATGATAAATATCCCCTTAAACAAAAGACTCTTTCGAAAATCCCTGGCTTGCATATTGACTTGATTCTGACTGTCAACAGCTTCCTAACAAGTTCTGAAATTGCACAACCATGCGTGCATGAATGGCTAATCAATTAAAAACAATTGTTACCAAACCAATTACACCAGCAAAAATATTTACAATTATTTTCAAACTGAAGTCTTTCCTCTTTGATATAGAAACTAGACTTTACTACAAAAAGGCAACTTAAAATATCAATCTTTCTTTTGCTTCACCGACATTGTTATTTTCCAAATGTGTTTGAGGTAAATCCACACTCGTTTATCGGGTTATTCTTTTTAGGTCCACAAAACAGCATAAACAGCATTCACATCATTTTTTTCATAGGCTCGTTTTTTTTATTTTCGTGTGTGTGTGTGTGTGTGTGTGTATGTGTGCGTGTATGTGTGTTGTGGTTTTTACCCAGTTCTTCCTTTCCTTTTTTTCCGTTTTTTTAATCCTTTTTTAATTTTTTCCCCAACACTTATTCAGTGGAATACGGATCTATGCTAGAAGCCCATCATCACTTCGGCATTATATTGATGCGATGTTGAACACTGTCTACGTAACGTGTATAGGTGTGTCTATTTATCCGCATTCATAGAATTATTACGCCAATTTATGAATATCTTTCGCCCGGACTCATGGAAATAATAAGAACTCATTAAACTTAAAGGCAAATAACAAGAATACGTAAATGATTACGTGCATTTAAACTCAAGATAAAAATCAAAGATGGCGTAAGAAACATAAAACACAATTGCAGCTACACTTCAGATCTTTTCCAATTTAAATAACCAAACAAGAAGACACCTCGGAAATGAGGAATATTCACGAAATAAATATTATATAAAATAGGATTTGTGTTTTTTACAAAAGTAACCAATTATCACACATTGAGGCCACTAGAGGATAGCTGGACGTGTCGTAGTAATCGTAAGTTGTTGAAAATATGGTAAATTAGATAAATTGCTTACATGTGATTCGGAGACGACCATAGTGTAGTCAGTTGGAAAACAGGAAAACAGAACAAAGTTCCACGAGCGTCCAGATCTAAGAAAGAAGTTTAGTTCAAGGAATCCACGTTAAGGTTTAGGCACATATAAAGTATAGGGGAAATTATTGATAGTGGTTTCAGATAAACGCGTGTTTTTCGTGAAAGTCAGGCCAGTAGGGACCATAGATCGGAGCTCAGACGAACAGTTCCTTTGAAAATAACAATAAAGCAGAGACAGGCTCACCATGTCTCTTCTGTAAGAAAGAGGTTTCAGGGAAGAAAAAAGGGCAACACCCCCACTATGCGACGAAGTCTATTTTGAACTCTATCAAGGCAGGATAAGCTGCTACTTTCGCTTCCTGGTCAGATGTGGCAACCGTAATCAGTCATTGAACGTACTTGGCTCTTGTACAGGTATAGAATTGCATCAGCAGTGAGATATGTACTGGAGCGGCAGAACGATCCCACCAGTTTTCCGGCAGTCTTGGCTGCGGATTTGATGTACGTATTCTCTCTCGGATCAGGAGTAAAGATCAAACCTAGAAGCTTGTTAAAACAGGTAGCCTCCCCAAGACGAGATCCATTCATTTTGATTGACACCAGACGGGGATAAGAGCGTTGATGAAGGAAAGGTATAAGCTTAGTTTTAGATGCATCAAGCGTTTGGTCCCCTTCGGATGAAATCTATCGGCAGTTACACAGAACCTAAAAGAGGTGTTCAGTGTAATAAATTACGTGCCCTCCACCAAAATATGTTAACCGTACCGCTAAAACACTGTCTTCATACATTACCGTCCTCATTTGGGAAACTATTTATTAAATTTATACACACACGTGCCCACTCAACATTCACTCGGTGAACACAATAAAACAAGTATCCTCTTGTCCAAGGTCCTGGATATGGCCTTAAAACATATCCGATGGTGAGGCCCCAGCTTGCGGGCTTTGGGAAGTGTGCAGCCGCCATTTAATTGCCATTTCTCCCAGGTCCACTCTGACACGGAATGGTAGTACCTGTTAGGGTCCCAGCTATGGGTTAAATAGAAACCGACTTGAAAAAAACAAACAAAAAACAAATACATTCTATTAAAAAAATGTTCTTCAAAATCATTGGATTCGGCATTAAATAACCTGAAAAGGGTTGATATCCCGTAAAACTTAAACAACCAACCAACATTGTCCAAACACTCAAACTATACAAACTGTGATACAAACATACATGAAGTTAGACGGCACGTGCAGACACGTGCATGTATACACTCACCCGGCAATATAGCGATACCAATTTGGTTCTCGTAACATACACATCAATACCATATACTTAACATATACAGTATGCCCCACTTACAAGTAGCTCAGAAAATGTAGTAGAGGAGGAACATCCCTTTATTGTTTAAGTCACATGTAACATTGCTTATATTACCTGTAGTGTTATAGAAGATGCTGGAAGAGATCCCCGTTGACATCTACTTGTTTTTGGGCACATTTAACAGATTTTACTAATAGTGCCTGCAGATATTCTCTGATGATTCTCCTAATAGTGTTGGTAATGTTCTGCTTTAGTTGGTCTAGATTGTGAGGATTTTTTGCATAAAATTTTTGTTTTAAAGTCCTCCAAATATAAAAGTCACATGATTACAAGTCCGAGGAATGTGCTTGCCAAAACCCTTTAGCTTATTGACCTCTCTTTCGTAAACGTAAAATGTTCTGGTGTCAGTGATCCATAAGACGTATGTAGCGCATGTTGGAAAACAAATTATATTTTGTTTTGTGGCGCCAGTTAGTCGTTCTGAGAAAGATTAGAGCGATCGTGCTACTGTAATAGGCCCGCTAAATCTGGAAAAAAATTATTAGGGAAAATTTGAGATCGGACTCGTTTTAACTAGACTACTACATACATGATGTGATGATTGCAACGTCTTGTCAGACGAGTGCCACTCCCTCAGACATTTAAAATCCATGAGCCCAAATGCCTGAGGGAGTATCTATACAAATATAATGTTACAGAGTCTTAGCTTTGTACGACAGCTAAGTCTCTCTCTCGGTTCAAAATGTTGAGATCCAGCAACAAGCAAGAGCAAGCTAACCAGCAACAAATTAAAATGCAGACCAGCTTAATGCGGGTAATGGTCTTCCGCTTTATGCTTTTTTAAATCATATATTTGCTTCTCTTAGAAAGGTTGCCTTCACTACGGCTTACGGGAGCCCTCTCCACCCCAATACACATATACATACACAAATATACATGGTGCTAGTTGGCCGTTGACCCAGAAAAAGAGTTCATTCGCCCTTTGGACGGTCTTGTTTTTAATCCTTCAGGGAGACTAGCCGCCCTCCTCACCAAACAAGTCTGGTCGGAGGGCAGTTTAGTCGCCGGTGACCCGACCATGAGGCAGGTAGTACTGGGTTACATGGTACCAGTAGCACATGACATGACCTGACATACATACATATATATATATATATATAATTTGAGGTTGCTATTTTCCAAAGGTAGGGTAACCAGTGAAATATAACGAGGTTTATAGAATAGTGCTCAATACAGAATTAGAGCAAGTTACATTTTAGATTTGTCTTTACATAAGCAGTAGTTTGTTGCTACACAGTCATGATCATGTTTCGGTCAACTAGTATTTACTAACTAGAGACCTCATCAGCCAACAACCCTCATTTACGAAAACAGAATTCTAAATGAAGAGCGAAAATTAATCCCCAGAAAAAGAAGATTTTTTTTAAACAGATCATGAAGGTGAAGATTTAGCTTCGAGGAGAACAGGGTTGAATTAGGTGCGAATTTGTTTGTTGATTTATTTTCGTATTTGTTTGTTTATTTATTTATCGGTGCCTTTATTCATTTTCCTGTTGGTGTTAGGGGTAAGGGTTGGTGGGTAAAGGGGATTGGGTTCCAAATCTAGAGCTCTTCAACAAGCGAGAGGCTCCTTTGTCTGTAGTTCGCAGCCTGTCTGAGACTTCCGAGGTCAGTGTGTCATAAAGTTCCATTAATTAAAGTTTATTTTAATTTAATATACTTGTATCTTAGAGGAGGTTAGGAATTTATCCAGGTCTGTTGAATGTTTCTTTTACTTGATTAAGAATTCGAATTTGTATTACTTGCTATGCTAATAATAAATGCTCTTGTTGTGCGGCAGCATTGCTCTCGGCGTCTTATGAGGAAACTGTGCCTCTGTTATACATACGGAAGTATGTTTTTCTTTTAAAACTCCGAACACTCATTTTAGTATCAAAACACCTGCATCTGTTAAAAATAAACAATTTTTTCTATTGCTACCCGTTGCATGAAAGCAATTAATTAAAAACATCGACTCAAAATAACGACGCAAATGATCTCTTGTCTCCCTATGTTGGCTTTGGATTAATTAAAACTAAAAGCAAAAGAACAGAAAATAATGAATGCAACGTTAGTACACAACTGCCAGATCAGATGATACATTCAAAAGTCGCTTTATTCTCGCGAAGGTAGATAAAACATGCATTTAAATAAAAACGAATATCAAACGTATTTTCTCGAATGATTAAAATGCATTTAAAACTAATTTTCCTGAATGTGTGTAGGCATCACTCAGACGAGGAAGAAAAATAGAGAGAGATAAAGTCAAGCTTTTACTATATTCCGTATACGCATGCAAATCAGTATTTCAGCTCAGAAGCAGACATGTATTCTTGCTGTTCTGGTAGCATGGTCATTCCAGTCGCAGAATAGATATTAGGATAACAGGAATAATCTATGCAGCCCACTCGCAAGCAGCACAATATCAATACTAATATAAATATATATATATATATATATATATATATATATATATATATATATATATATATTTAAAGGAGATTTAGTCTAAAGAACAAAGTGTATTTTAATGTAATAGTAAAATTACTAGTTTAATTAAAATACAGGGAAAGAAAAAGTGCTCGTTGTAATTTAGATATATAATAAGCTCGATAGGTAAATATCCTAGAGCTAATTTTATTTTTAGTAATGTGCTTGATAATTTAAAATCACATTATAATTAAATTAAAAATCCGTTTCATAAGAAGGAACAACAACAAAATCAATTATTTGTACGATCGTTTCGGAAAACAACGTTTTTATTGTGGTAGACATATACACACACAAATATACACACGGACAATAATTATTACATATAGTTTTTTATTAAACAAGGTTTCCTCATCAGGAAATATTGGAAAGGGTTTTTATTAAATGTAAAATACATCATAAATAAAGCTAGCATTAATGTAAGGCAGATGTATCTGAAAAAAATTAAAAAAAACGTATGGATTTAAAACTTGATAAGAAAATTAATATGAGTTAGGGATAGAAATAAAATAGACTAAAATTATAAATATAAATTTGGTTTAGGTACAATATTATACATACATACATACATATACAAATACATACATGCATATATATGAGAAAGTATAGAACATATATATACATATACATAGATATACATATATATACATCCTTATATATATATATATATATATATATATATATATATAGAGAGAGAGAGAGAGAGAGAGAGAGAGATAAAGGGGAAGAGAAAGAGAGAGATCTTGTTTCGCTTTGCACTTATTTTCTTATCTGGATACGAGCATTCAGGAAGGTCAATTTTAACCCAACAAACTATGAGAAAGCA
This sequence comes from Euprymna scolopes, assembly GCF_053919585.1. Classification (NCBI taxonomy): domain Eukaryota; kingdom Metazoa; phylum Mollusca; class Cephalopoda; order Sepiida; family Sepiolidae; genus Euprymna; species Euprymna scolopes. The sequence continues at coordinate 41,682,239 of NC_136493.1, read as the reverse complement.
AACGAGCTTTTTATATTTATGAAAAGAACGCACTTAATTAAAACTGTATTTAAATAATACTATTTATGATATGATTAATATAAATTAAAGGAACATTAACCAAAATTATGTTGCATTAAAACAAATAATTTTTATCTGAACAAATTTTCCAGTTTGTTTTCTTAAGTTTTATTTCTTGTCATCCGTGAGTATGATCAACTTAAAAAAAAAACAAGTAAGTGCGGGTGTCCTGTAAATCAGAAAACGTTATTTTTATTTAATAATTATATACCTATGTATATATGCAGATGTAAACATACATTAGTATATACATATCTGTATATACATTAATGCATGCACTTACACACACACACACACACATATATATATATATATATGTGTGTGTGTGTGAGAGCGTGTGCGTGAACTCATGATGTATATATATTTCAACTTCCGGTTCTAAAATAGATGAATATTGGCTGAAGAGAGCTTGGTATGGCTAACTAAAACGGTCCTGATTATCGGGTTATAAACCGACGGTACCAATGACTTGTTTCTATCTAAAATCTTTCAGTAAACAACAAAAAAAAAATATATATGTTCTTATTTTCGACTTTTCCTTATCATCGAGAGCACTCTGCTTGATTTTTCTTTCAAGAAAAAAACTAATAATATATATATATATATGTATATATATATATGTGTATATATATATATATATATATATATATATATATGTATATATATATATATATATATATATATATATATATATATATAACACCAAAAGATGGTGGATGTGAGGAAGCATGGTTGTGGAAATTTTTTTCCCGAATACGATGTTCAGCATGTTAAAAATTTATCATTTGTTGTAAAAATCTAATGGATAAACATCTGAAGAAGTTGGTGTGGACAGCATATTTTTACGGAAACATAAATCGTAAAATTGCCAACTCATTAATGAAACAGCTGTAATGGAACAATCAAGGAAATAAACGAAGGTTATAAAAAGAAAACGCGAGTCTTTGAATTTTCAACAAAATTTTACACTATATATATATATATATATATATATATATATATATATATATATATATATAAGTGGTGCTTTTAATAAACCTCAATACATTTTTGTACAAGCATTTAACATTGTTTTAAACACTTGAAAACTCAGTATTCTATTGCTATACATTTTATGCGATGACTGAGCAATTTTTATAATTTCAGGTTCACATGAACAGCTGCAGTAGACACCTGATTACACTTCACTAAATCCTGATAATCACAGTTATGAATTTTAATGATGCAATTCGGAATTTAGAAGAGCGATATGCAATAAAATTCTATTTGAGCCTGGAAAAATGCAATAGAAACATATAGAAGTATTTAAATTATTTTGGACCATTTTGTATAAATTGAGCATAAGTATTTTTGTTTCATTTTTTGAGTAGTATAAATGGTCCAAGGAAGGCAAGGAGTTTGTGAGGAATGATGAGAAATGCGAGAGTATTAAAAAAGCCAAAACACTTGTGTTTATTGCCTATAATAAAGACTGAGGCATCAATAAACTATTAATGACACACCGTACATTATTTTATACACACACACACACACACACATATATATATATATATATATATATATATATATATGAATTATATATTTATTTATTTATATATACATACAGACAGACATGAATGTATACATATATATGCACACATTATTATATACGTATATTATATACATTATAATATACATATGTATACTACATATTATATACATATGTATATATTAATACCATATTGTGTATATATACATACTATTTTATATACAGACGTTTACATATTAATATTATATATACACAATATATGATATTTGCACTATATGTACAAACATATATAAACATGTAAATATGATATCTGTTTAATACATATGTACACACATATATACAAATGTATATATGTGTGTGTATAATTGGGGTCGTTTAACATTGCTTTTATTATTTGAGCAAGGCCAATAACCATGAGTCGCGTGCTCTCGTGTAATGAATTAATGTGTGAATGTAGTATTGACATGAAATTCTAAAAGATGAACTTAAATAACCGAAAAATGAGCTGAAATTACTTAAATAAAAGAAGTAAATGATTAGAATGACTTTAATGAACTTAAGAATGGAATGCTTAAAAAAAAATGAAATCCTTCTAAATCAACTTGAATAATCTAGAAATGACTTGTATGGCTTTGAGACTTACTGGTTGTAAAGTGATGATCATTTTACTATAAATTAATACAGAAAAGTGATCCCCCACTTTATATCATTAAGATCCAAACATAAGTACATCATGTAGTAAGAAAGATACTACACTTTGATCTTGCTAAAAGGCCAAGAAAGGGTATTTATTTGTTGCCCCACCGAGTAAATTAGGTACAATGTAGACTTTTAATGCAAGGAGTGAAAAGAGAAATGGGGGCCAACTCCCCGGGGAGTAGGGGAGCTGAATAGTAACAATTGATATGAAGGGTTGCCCCTACATTGACCAAGGTCTTATATGTGGGGTTTCCCTCACATATGGCCTTTGCTTGCAGTATCTGGCGGAATAGATGCTACATGTTTATATTGGCCAAAAGGCCAAGAAAAGGGTATTTATTTGCTTCCCTACCGAGCAAATAAGGCACAAGGCCGAATTTCAATGTGAGGAGTTAAGGGGGAATGGAGACTAACTCCACGGGGAGTACGGGAGCTGAAAAGTGACAATCGGTATGAAGGGCTGCCCCGTAAATTCCAAATTGTCTTATATGTGAGGCTGCCCCTACTTATGTTCTTTTCTTGCAGTATCTGCCGGAACAGATGCTATACTTTGATCTTGACCAAGAGGCCAAGAAAAGCGTATTTATTTGTCTCCCTTACAGGGAAAATTAAGCACAAGGCCGATTTTTAATGTGAGGAATAAAGTGTAAATGGGGACCGACTCCCCTGGGAGTAGGGGAGCTGGACAAATGGTATGAAGGGTTGCCCCTACAATGACAACGGTCTGATATGTGGAGTTACCCCCACATATGGTCTTTGCTTGCAGTATCTGCCGGAACAGATACTACACTTTGATTTTAGCCAAAAGGCCAAGAAAAGCTGTATTTATTTGCCCCCCCCCACCGAGCAAATGAGGCATAAGGCCGATTTTTAATGTGAGGAGTGAAGGGGAAATGGGGACCAACTCCCCGGGGAGTAGGGGAGATGGATAGTGACAATTGGTATGAAGGGTTTCCCCTACATTGACCAAGGTCTTATATGTGGGGCTGCCCCCCACATATGGTCTTTGCTTGCAGTATGTATTTATTTGCTTCCCCACTGAGCAAATTAGGCACAAGGCCGTTTTTTAATGTGGAGAGAGAGGGAGGGGGAGGGAGAAGGGGACCAGCTCCCGAGAGGTGGGAAATGGGAGCTGGATAGTAACTGTTGGTATGAAGGGTTGCCCCTACATTGACCAAGGTCTGATATGTGGAGCTACCCCCACATATGGTCTTTGCTTGCAGTATCTTCCGGAACAGAGACTACACTTTTATTTTGGCCTAAAGGCCAAGAAAAGCTTAAAAAGCTAAGAAAAGAATCTATTAACAACAGACGTTTGATCTTAACCAAAAAGGCCAAGCACAAAAGTGTTACGGACAGACCGACAGACCGTCCGACTGACAGATAGCCCGACCGACGGAGTGACTTATAGATTCGCTTGCACGCGACTAAAAAAAAAATGTTATCAAATCATTCACAATAAAAAAATGAAAGAATTTTAGTCATATATTTATCTTTTTACGCGGGGACAACATATAACTTTTAAATAATTAATTATTGTCTTTCTTCTAAATGAATCTATATACACACACATTTTCACCTTAATAGTAAGGTGAAAATGTGTATGTGTGTGTGAGGGGGTCTGTCCGTCTATCTGTCTGTGTACATTTCCCTACCAAATAACTCTACCAATGTTCGGTATACAGACTAAACATTTGAGCGAAGAGATATTGAGATTAGGGAGAATCATTTTAATCAGGTTTCGGCCAGAAATTTGGCTGTTCAGGGCTCAAAGTTTAACGATTTGACCCTTAGGAACTCTAGCAAATTCCTTTGTCAATTTTTGGTCTTAACACTTGAAATTTTAGATATAGGTTACTACGACATGGATCAAACTTGTAAGTTGATTAAAACCGAAAACAATTAATGTTGAGGGGTCATAATTGTGGTCAAAGTTTTAAAAATACCTCTGCGGTCTCTACCAAATTACTCAGACAATATCTAGTCTAAACATGTGAAATTTTACATACATTTTAGTCAGACATAGGGTAAGCTTTTTAATAGTTTTTTTGCTAAAAGATTTGCTTCCAAGGGGATTAAGTTCAAAGGATTTTCCCCTTTGCGGTGCCTAGCAAACTACTTACCAAATTTTGGGTCTAAACATTTAAAATTTTACATAAACGATGCTCAGACACGCAGTAAGCGTTATAATCAGTTTTGGGGGCGAAAACTGGGCTGCCAAGACGTCAAAGTTTGCAGAGTTTTCCTTTGCAGACTCTACCAAATGCCCCCGTCAATATTGGATCTAAACACTTGAAATCTTAAATGCATGTTACTTGGACATGGGTCTAACATTTTTTATTGAATGTGAGCCCAAAACAATAAATGTAAAGGTGTCAAAATTGGGGTCGAAGTAAAAATAAATGTTGTTTGCGGTCTCTACCAACTATGATAGTTAAGGAAGTCTATTATATAGATATACATTACCGTACATATTCACACTTTAATATATACATATGCACATAAAGTTTTGAACAGTATATAGGGGACGAGCAAAGCCGGGCGGAACGTCTAGTATTGAATAAAGGTGAATTCATGTATAAAGGTCTAGCGTTGGACCTCTATTGTCCCTAATATTCATAAATGGCCTCCCCAACAAAATGGCCTCTGAGATGGCTATATATGCTGGTGACACTACACTCTATAACAGGCAGGACAGGAAAACAAATGAACACATATCTAAAGAAATTGCAGAAACACTTGAGGATGACCTCTAATCCGTAGTGGCATGGGGACAAAAATGGATGGTCACCTTCAATGCCGCCAAGAGTAAACTTGTTTCCTTCACTAACTACAAAAAAAATCTGGAGTATTTCTGTCATATTCAGGCTGGTGCATCTGCTACTTATCTCTCGCTCCTAGACAAGGGTCAAAGAAGAGTCGCCAATCTGATAGGCCCTGAACTGGCATCTAAGCTTCAGCCTCTATCCCATCGACGAAATGCTGCATCCCTCTGTCTGTTCTCCAAGTATTTTAATGGTGAATGCTCTGACGAACTGCAAGCACTTGTACCCCACGACGCAAACACCCTCGACAAACCCGAACAGCAGCTAAATCCCACCCCCACACAGTAGAGACACTTAGATGTAAAATATCTTTCTACTCCAGTAGTTTCTTTCCTAGAACCGCTAGACTTTGGAATTTCATTTCAGGATCCTGCTTACCTAAATGTAACCTGATCCGACAAATCCAACACAGTACCCCAGTAGTTGTTGCCCCTGATTGTAGCCCCCTACACCAAAGTGGCAACATGCCTTGTTTGGGGTGAAAATGTAATTTAAAAAGAACAGTTTCGTTATATTTTGCTTTTCAATACATTTTTGTAAAAACTTCATCCGATTTTCACATTAAAAAAAATTAAATAATAGTCATTATTGACAGTCTGATTGCTCCAGAGATCTTGTTTGTGGGGACACAGACCGCTGTACGTCTGCCTCACTAAGCGGTATCTATCTCTAATCAATTACTACTGAGTACCTCTATTTCTCAAGGTAATGCACACACACATTTGTTTTGTTATCAAACCGACGCCCGCATAGTTTTCTATGATATCCGAATTCAATAATATTTACGAAATAATATATGCACGCGTGTACATTTTCGTCAAACGAGGATTATCAAACTAGAACATGTTTTACTTAAACTACAATTTAAAGCGATCTCGTACCGCAATTAGCAGTTATATGCATACAATCAATGACTTCCATAGGTTTAGTAAAAGGCGACTCAACTAGGATTTATATGAAATGGATAAACAACATAGCGTCACCCCTCTCTGATAAGGTGGTTAGGACTTCTGTATATATTGAATTCTCGGCTCGTGTCATCTAGTCTTCTCTGAAGTTGTTACATGAAATCTCGTATGCTGAAAGCGAATATTGAAGCAGCAGGCAAGAAGAAAGACAAACTCATGTAGTCTAGGGAACGGCGGTTCTATACGATCTGTTCTCCCCGAATTCAACAAGCAATCTCTTCTTCTCTGATTCCAACTCACTAATTTTAGCACGACAGTCGTATATATAGTAAGGTATGTGAATGGGGTGGAAACTTACCCCCAACCAATAAGATTTCACCACGAAATGGGAAGCCCCAGCTCCCTGCGTGGGCATAATTCCAATACCTGAAATCTGAATTTTAGGTCTCACGATTTCCAAGGCTAGATGTCAATTCTGACATCCGACTTTGAGTTCACAAAGGCCAGACAATGTTATACGTGAAATTTCCTGTCATCAGCTTTTAGCTGCAAAAATATATGTCTCTTGTTTAAAACAATATCTATTTTGACATGAAATAAATTATATATATTCATCTTCTCTATCTATAATCCTCGGGTTATCTAGCGTCATCCAGGAATGATAAGCTATCTCAGCCTAGTTCTAAAGCTCCTCAATGGAGATTACGTCACAATAGTTTTATTTCGAGAATTGGTTTTTAAGCATGTCATCGTACTAGAATTTTATACTTTTTATGCACTATTTGCATTATTTTTGTACCCTTTTATAAATTTCAAGCTAGACTATCTGGAGAGAAATTGAATGCCTACTGGTGAGAACTTAATTGTCCACTCACGAGAACCAGGATACCTACTAGATACTAGTTTTTCCGGACAACCTATTATGAAAATACCTTTCCTTACAAGTAAATACTAACAAAATATTCTAAATTACATAGTATTCGCGACCCAAATAATATCTTTTTAGTATTGCTTGCTTACAATGTATTTTACGATAGTGAGATTTTTCTCAAGTAACGGCAAGAAGCTTCCTACCTCACCAGATAAGGAATTATTGTCCTTGCATTCAGTAACGCAAATGGCCACAAGAAAGACGTAACCTATTTAAATTATCGATTGGATAGAGACACATTATATTCTCATTTTCTTTAATAACACTGTATTTCATATATAAATGAGAAATTTAAATTCAAATAACTATGTATTTCATATGATCACAGGTCAACACAATATTTTTGGCAGGCAAAGTAAGACTGGTTTCTGGGGTTTTCAAGGGCGCTGAATCCGAATATGACATTAGTTTTTTTCAAATTGGCTCTAGTTTTTGAGATATAACAGGGGGTCGTTTGTCTGAAATCACCCATTCGCGACCATAGCTAAACGTACAAAAAACGGCTAAATAGTGCATAAATGTCAGATATTGATTTTTATGATAATCTTAAACCACAAAGACAGTGTAAAATCTCAATATAACAAGTTAAGTTAGATATAACATCATTTCATTTATCCTATAACTGAACACTTTTCATAGATTTCGAGGATATACAAAAAATTTGCTAAAAATTTGCTGAATTTTAATTCTCCAAGTGAAAAACTGTTGACCTCTAGGACCTGCCACTTTGATTTCGGAAAACTTTGCACTAAAGTGTAATAAAAAACAATTCCACTGCAACAAAAACACTTACAAACAAGCTTAGAATTGTCTTAACTTTAGAATTTCATTGACTGTGATTTAACCTCCTATGATGAACAAGTACCTCTGTAGATTCTTACAGTTCACTATTTGTAAAGCAACTTCCGGTTATCAGTTTCTGTTATCAAGCAGTCAGGAGCTGACGCTCAGTGGATGTGCGTCGTTACTTTACTTTGTTCTTTCAGTTAAGCGAAGTCACACTCAACCAATCGAATTTCTGTATTCTCTGTTAATAATTATTTCCTTCAAATGATTCCAACCCCTTTCGTTGTTCTGTTATCAATGAACAACATCATACTGGCGACGAGGTTTTGAAAACTCATAAATGACATCCGAATTTTAAAATACCCCATTTTTCCCATAACAAACTGGCGACGAAGGAATTCGAATAAAAATAATTGACGGTAAACTGAAAAGAATTGACGCGCGGAAATTCACAAACAAAACCCCGGCTGGTTGTTATTTGAACAAAAAAGAAAAAAGAGATTTTCTCTAAATTCCCACGACTACATGCAATGTGCTAATGGATGTTAAAACCACTCATAAAAACGAACACACGAAAAGAAAAGAAAGCGTATGCATTAAGGTTGAATAAAATACTTCTAATCGTACGTTGGGATTCTTTTTATTTTCTTAAAAAAAAAACGGGATTTTTGTTACTAAGCGTTTTATTTGTACTTTTTTTACTTGTTGCAAGAAAAACACACAACTCCCACATTTGAAGATAAAACTGTCATTTTTAAAGACTGAACTAATTTTGCCCACGTGTATGTCACATTGACTCGTTCATGGATTAATTTATTGCAAGCTGAAAAAATATTTTTAATTTATTGCAAGTTGAAATAACATTTTTAATTTGATCAAGATTTTTTTTCTCCTCGAGTATTAAATATTTTTTTTCTTTTCCTGACAATCGTTGTAAGTTAAACGTGTATTTTATGAAACAATGAAAAACACATTTTTGGGCTATAAGGTAGGACGCCATTTTCGTTGACTGTTTAATATTTGGAAAAAAAGAAGGGGTTTCCTCATTTTTGTTTCGGCTTTCAATGTTTTCGATCTGGAAAACTTAAGTGATATAAAATAAAGAAAAACATTGTTTACAACGTTTACATGCACACACATACATACACACATACACACACACACACAAAAGATAAGACATTTGTTTCTTCAGAGATTTTATCTATTGTTCGTATAAAAAGTTTTTTTTGTTGTTCATTTGCAGCAGATATCAAGATGGAAACTGGAAAACCATGATCACTGTTGATCAAGGGGTAGCAAAAAACAGGATAATTAAAAAAATAGACGACTGCAACTGCAAATTCCACAGCTATTTCAGTACCAAATACTTTTCCTGCAGTTCCACAAGGAACACAATGCTATACTGCAATATCGGCTACAAATGGTGGAGGAGAAATTATCATTAGTAACTGATACAATCTCTAAGAGTTTATTACTTATTAAGATGTTTATTCATAGTCAATAATTTACGTGACTCATACGATAATGCACTAGATAATTATTTTTGATTCGCGGAATGGGGCTTCGTCGTGGCTGTTCTGGCTTTCGCTCGGGTTTACACCGGGGACGCCGGTATACTGCTAGTATTAAATATAGAGTCTATATTCATATTAAGCCGTATATATATATATATATATATATATATATATATATATATATATATATATACGGGTTTATATGAATATAGACTCATATATATATATATATCTTCTCTTCTCTATATAAATAAAATGAACTCATTTTTTCCCCTCCGACTTTGACGTTTATAGGACTGCACCTGTATACATTTGGTGCAGCCGTATCATACACAAACTGAATCACGACATCTGCCCTATGTTATAGGGGTATTACATATCAAGGATCTCGCTGATCACAGTTTCCTATATTCTGTCTGGTGAGAGTCCACTGTAAAAATCGGTTACATTTAATGGAAGTAGTAAAGTAAACTCTCTCTAACAAATTCATCCTACCACCGTCACTCACTTACACCGTACCAGAACGTTCACAGGAGACATTTAAAACCGATCACCGGTAAGAATTTATCTAAAAACTGGACTAGACTTACACTGAAACGAACCACGCTTACTTTGCCATTGTTTAGCATAAAACATAAACACAATTTATAAAGCATTTATTATAATAAAATTAGATTCAAACAGAACACAATCCGTTACCTGGAATTGAATTCACAATTACATTACTTCGATTTCGTTATAACCCGCGTGGTTAAAGTTTAATGAAAACCTGAATTGACATTTACGTGAAACGCACCAAACTTACTTACTTACTTACACAAACACAACTTCCGTTTCGCTCTTTCCTTACGTGCTTTTTTGCTTTCTTTCTTTCTTTCTTTCTTTCTTTCTTACCTTTCGTTGTCTTTTTGCTTTATGGGTGATGGTGGTGGGGGTACTTCCCTATCTTTATCTTTCCTTTCGGTCTTTCCTTTCGGTCTTTCCTTCTTTCTTTCTTTTCTCTCCATTTTCTGCTCTTTCCATTGTTAAAACGAAACGAAACAACCGGATATTCCAGGTTTTACTTACACTCTATCACTCTACGACTATTACTTGTGTATCCAACTCTATTTGTGCCAGTAAAAAAAAGTAGCATTTATTGTTTTTGGTAATAATTATTAATTGCTTATTTGTTTTGTTTTTCACCCTTTTTTTAGACTAACCATTCTTTAATCTCATTATAAAATCGATTTTTCCAACTACATTTTAGGTGGGGGGGGGGCATTACAACCTCCGAAGGGGGTTTGTATTACTGTACACATAGATTCGAAAAAGTTGTCAAAAAAAAAAATACATAACAAATAAATGTTCTCAAAGCCCAGATCAGTTACTTTTCTGCCAAACTGGATATCTTTTTCGTGTTTTTATTCAATGTAACAATATTCGGCTCGAAAACCATACAGTGTTTACCGATGTATTCGAAAATTCAGGAAGGCGTCTCAGTCACACCCTCTTTAACACCGTAAGTATAGAAAAAGGTGTTATAAATAAAAAAATATACAAAATACTATTAAAAACACGCCGAATATATTTAACAGTATTTCATTAAGTTTTTTATTTATAACATCTTTTCCCAATTCAATGTAACATATTTATTCAGCTCGAAAACCATACAGTGTTTACCGATGCATTGGAACATTCAATATGGCGTCTGATTCTCTCTTTAACACGTAAGTGTGGGAAAAGATGTTATAAATTTTGTATAGTTTTTTATTTATAACACCTTCTTCCATACTTACGGTGTTAATGAGGGTGTGAGACGGAGACGCCATCTTGAAATTTCGAATACATCGGTAAACACTGTATGGTTTTCGAGCTGAATAAATATGTTACATTGAATAAAAACACGAAAAATATATCTATCCAGTTTGGCAGAAAAGTAACTTATCTTGGCTTTGATAACATTTATTTGTTATATATTTGTTTGGGGTTTTTTTTCACAACTTTTTCGAATCTATGTGAACAGTAATACAAACACCCATTTTGTGTTTTATATAGATAAAGTACAATTGTTGAATGTTACTGTTTTGATTATATTCGTTGGGGGGGGGACAATTAAATAATTAAGAAAGATTAAAATGAAGCGAAATTTAAGTTTCCGTTACATTTTTACAACAACCGTAAAACAGTGCATACTCAGCAAGTTTTATCGTATTTTATTTATTTTTTGGCATAATTAATGATGGAAGTATTTTTCTGTTTATTTTCTTAACATCTGTTAAAAAAAAATAATTTGTACATTCTCTGGAAAAAAGAATCAAACTTTTCTCTACTTTCACATGTGTTCCATTTTAACAAACTGAACCACAGCAACGCGTGGCCGGGTACAGCTAGTATATATATATATATATATATATATATATATATATATATATATATATATATATATATATATATATATACGTAACCGGTGTAAACCCGAGCGAAAGCCAGAACGGCCACAGCCACGATGAAGCCCATCCCGTGAATTAAAAATAATATGATTATCTAGTGAATTATCGTATATATATATATATATATATATATATATACATATATATATATATATACACATATATATATATATATATATACATATATATATATATACATATATATATATATATATATATACATATATATATATATATATATATATATATATATACACATATATATATATACATATATATATATGTATATATATATCCACCTGAGACTATTTGGATAGGGCGCCAATATTAATATTAGTCTTCATACACTATCTTCATTTTTGTCATACGTTCCACACCATGTTTCATTATTGCTTTTGTTTGGCCGGTTTACCAATTGAAAGTTTCGTAGAACACAATAAGCATATACGTTTTTAATGCTTTTAGAGGTTATTCCACATATACGTTTATTTATTCACTTCGAGATTATGGGTATAAGAAAAATAATTAAGTAACATTTGCAAATAATTCAATCTGCTCGACTTGAATAAATACAATTATTTCACTATTTGTAATTGTTTCAATGCCGTACAATCTTCTAACTCTTTAGCTCGTTGACCTTCTTTATGCGTCTCAGAATCGTCATAAAATATTTATCCAGTATACTTTAGCGACATATGTGTATATTTCCCGGATTCCATTTGTTACATATTTTAATTTAATTTGTAAAGTCATTTGACTTCCTTAGCTTCGAATTTAACACCAAACCCCAAGATAACTTGCGTACCTTACCCAACGTTTAAGTCATCTTACGAATGGAAATGGATAACTGTATGCGACAAACTTGAACCGAGTAGAGTAAATATTACAAATTTCACATCCGGTACTAGAACCCTTCACATGGCGTATTCTGGATCGAAAGAAGAAATATGAACAGCAAAATGAAAATAATTAATGATAGGTCTCACCAAGTTTTTTCATACAATCTCTAAAAATATTGAACATTTCTGTCAAGATTCCTACACGAGTCAAATGCAAATAAAGAAACTAAGAATCTAATTTCAATTCAATGGAAGGATGATCATTAAAAATAAGCATTCTTCATCTGAAACTACAGCTGTAATATAATTTAATACATAATTATGAGCTTCATTACGTCGGTCCACATGCAATCAAACATACTATTAAAAAACTTACAATTTGTTTACTGTATACATATTAGAAGATCATCTCGTTATAGTAAACTTATTGTTGGCATAGCACACCGCTTGTTATGTATGAACGAAAGTAAGATAAGAGCGCATAGTGATTGCTGGGTAATGAAAGTTGGTTTTTGGTTGCTCATAGAAGCCATTGGATTTGACGGTGGTTTATGGTAAACGACCGAGACGCACGACCTTTTAATCCTGTTTGTTCAACAAAAACGCTTTCGCTTAGGATGGTGGCAACTTTCTTGTGTCCCCCTCGTAAGTAGGTAATGTCTTACTACAAAGAATTATGATTAGAAAAAATATTGAGGTAACTAATGCTAACAGTACAATTTTTGGATTTATATAATGTGATATGAGATGATGATGATGATGATGATGAAGAGGAGGAGAAGAGGGAGGAGTATAAGGACCACATAATATAAAATTAGGGACACAAAATCGACTTATTTTGTCTGCGTTATAGGGAGTAAGAGTGATAGAGAATTAAACAATGATAGAGTGGCATACAAATTAGTCGTCACATTCCAATTATTTCTTTTTTTTAGTAAATTTGCAATCAATCTACGTTTTTATTGCTAGAATATTTACAATGATCTTGCCTTTCGGCTTTTTAAACACGGATTTAAAAGTGTATCGACTCTATTTTTACACGTTCCCTCCTTACTAAGCTCTTAAATAACGCTTTGGCTTTTCGAGTAAAGGGTCCTGGATATGATCTTACACTATATCCAGTGGTGAGGCCCCAGCTTGTGGGCTTTGGGGAGTGTGGAGCCACCCTTTAATTGCAATTGCTCCCAGGTCCACTCTGATCCGGAGTGGTAGTACCTGTTAGGGTTCCAACTATGGGTTAAATAGAAACCGACTTGAAAACAACAAATATATTCTATTAAAAAAATTTTCTTCAAAATCTTTGGATTCGGCATTAAATAACCCGAAAAGGGTTGATATGCCGTAAAACAAAAACAACCAACCAATCTATCGAGTAAAAAAAAACTTTAGTCAGGGTGAAAGTAGATTATTTAATATTTAAATCATTGTGTATGTGTTGCAGGAATGTTTTTGCATTTTCTAATGCAGCGAAATATGATATTAAAGTAAAACCGGATGTATTTAACTTTCATAAAGTTTTCACAATCATAGTCTAATACACTTCCATTAGTATCGGTCCATATATTGTGTAACTAATTTTGCGAACGAATATATCAAACTGACAATATTAATTTTTTTTATATTGTAAGTAGTTTATAACCAAATGCGCCTAAATAAAAATGATTATGTTTATATGCTCTTAGACATATTGAAATAATGTTACTGTAATACACATGTATAATATATAAATCTAGATACTTAATCAGGCTCTCCTCAGATACGAGCACACTCCAAACTATCATATCTCTTATATAACACCTGTCCAGAGAGATATGCGCTCATCACAACTGCCAATACACACCGGCACGTTATTATAATCAAGAAGAAAGAATGGTCATTATCATTTACCGTTCTAGTGATTTTGTGCCAATCTCTTTTAGACCCATTTCTCATTATCAATGTTTATTAATTGGGAGAAGGTTTTATTAGTCCCCCAAGAAAAGAAGGGTGGACCTGTAAATTCACTCTTGTCAGTTTGTCCGTTCATCTGTCCGCACTTTTTTCAATAAGTTGCGCCTTGGAATTTTTTGAAATGTTGTATGGACATTAAACATATGAGTAAAAAAAGTAACAGAACGGATATTCCGGGAAAACTCGTTTCCGTCCTAGGGGTGCATTTCGGGTCAAAATGACTAAAATTGACACTTTTGGACTTATTAAAAAATATTATTACTTGGATTTTGATAAAAGTTTCTGAAAAGTTGTAACGGATTTCTATATAACTTTATTTGTCTATAGTTCGCAATAACTCTCGGCTGTGCGCCAGGGGCTCTTTTAGGGCTTAAAAAACACTCCATTTTTGGGACTATTTTACCATATTAGTTCCAAATCTTCGGTGTATGTCTATTCAGCAGTTGTGTTGAACTCAAATTTAGATATGTTTAGCCATTGGGGAGTTCTGGTGGCTAAATTAGAGGGGACAAATGATGGATGGTGCAGAATTCAAATGTACATATGGCAAGGGCTAAAACGTCACCCTTTGTTGATCTTCACCAGGATTTGACATTCCTGAGGACTTTTAGGGACAAATGGAGGGAGAGGGAAATGCTTAATTTAGAGATTTTTTGATGCTTCGTTAATTGTGCACTCACATGGGGGGCATGCATGCTTCATTTATTTTATCCGAATGCAAGTAGTCTAACTTTTGGACATTATCGATCCAAAAATAAAAGTATTTTGTAGAATCTGGTTGCTAGTTTCAAGCAACAGAACTGATTCTTAGAAGGAAGAATGAAAGTGTGCACAAGATGTAAGTGTGCACAAAATGTAAGTGTGCATATAATGTAAGTGTGCATATAATGTAAGTGTGTATATAATGTAAGTGTGCACATAATATAAGTGTGTATAAAATGTAAGTGTGCACAAAATGTAAGTGTGCACAAAATGTAAGTGTACATATAATGTAAGTGTTCATATAATGAAAGTGTGCATATAATGTAAGTGTGCATATAATATAAGTGTGCATATAATGTAAGTGTACATATAATGTACTTGTGCATATAATGTAAGTGTGCATATAATATAAGTGTGCATAAAATGTAAGTGTGCATATAATATAAGTGTGCATATAATGTAAGTGTGCACAAAATGTAAGTTTGCACAAAATGTAAGTGTCCACAAAACGTAGGTGTGCATAAAATGTAAGAGTGCATATGAAAGTATGCACAAAATGTAAGTGTGCACACAATGTAAGTTTGCAATAAAATGTAAGTGTGCACAAAACGTAAGTGTGCACAAAACGTAAGAGTGCATATAATGTAAGTTTGCATATAATGTAAGTGTGCACACAATCTAAGTGTGCACAAAATGTAAGTGTGCATAAAATGTAAGAGTGCATAAAATGTAAGTTTGCACAAAATGCAAGTGTGCATATAATGTAAGTTTGCACAAAATGTAAGTGTGCATATAATGTAAGTGTGCACACCATGTAAGTTTGCAATAAAATGTAAGTGTGCACAAAACGTAAGTGTGCATATAATGAAAGTATGCACAAAATGTAAGTGTGCATATAATGTAAGTGTGCACAAAATGTATGTTTGCATAAAATTTCAGTGTGCACAAAATGTAAGTGTGCATATAATGAAAGTATGCAAAAAATGTAAGTGTGCATACAATGTAAGTTTGCACAAAATGTAAGTGTGCACAAAATGTAAGTGTGCATATAATGTAAGTGTGCACAAAATGTAAGTGTGCATATAATGTAAGTGTGCACAAAATGTAAGTTTGCACAAAATGTAAGTGTGCATAAAATGTAAGTGTGCATATAATTTAAGTGTGCACAAAATGTATGTGTGCATATAATGTAAGTGTGCATATAATGTAAGTGTGCACAAAATGTAAGTGTGCATATCATGTAAGTGTGCATATGATGTAAGTATGCACAAAATGTAAGTGTGCATAAAATGTAAGTGGGCATATAATGTAAGTGTGCACACAATGTAAGTGTGCACAAAATGTAAGTGTGCATAAAATGTAAGAGTTCATATAATGTAAGTTTGCACAAAATGTAAGTGTGCATAAAATGTAAGTGTGCATATAAAGTAAGTGTGCATATAAAGTAAGTGTGCATATAATGTAAGTGTGCACAAAATGTAAGTGTGCATATAATGTAAGTTTGCACAAAATGTAAGTATGCACAAAATGTAAGTGTGCATAAAATGTAAGTGGGCATATAATGTAAGTTTGCACAAAATGTAAGTGTGCTTATAATGTAAGTGTGCACAAAATGTAAGTTTGCAATAAAATGTAAGTGTGCACAAAACGTAAGTGTGTACAAAATGTAAGAGTGAATACAATGAAAGTATGCACAAAATGTAAGTGTGCATATAATGTAAGTTTGCACAAAATGTAAGTGTGCATAAAATGTAAGAGCGCATATAATGTGAGTTTGCACAAAATGTAAGTGTGCATATAATGTAAGTGTGCATATAATGTAAGTGTGCATATAATGTAAGTATGCATATAATGTAAGTGTGCATAAATATAAGTGTGCACAAAATGTAAGTGTGCATATAATATAAGTGAGCATATAATGTAAGTGTGCATATAATGTAAGTGTGCATATAATGTAAGTGTGCATATAATGTAAGTGTGCAAAAAATGTAAGTTTGCATATAATGTGAGTGTGCATATAATTAAATTGTTCACAAAATGTAAGTTTGCAATTAAATGTAAGTGTGCACAAAATGTAAGTTTGCAATTAAATGTAAGTGTGCACAAAATGAAAGTGTTCAATAAAATGTAAGTGTGCACAAAATGTAAGTGTGCATATAATGTAAGTTTTCTCAAAATATAAGTGTGCATATGATGTAAGTTTGCACAAAATGTAAGTTTGCAATAAAATGTAAGTGTGCACAAAACGTAAGTGTGCACAAAATTTAAGAGTGCATATAATGAAAGTATGCACAGAATGTAAGTGTTCATATAATGTAAGTGTGCAGATAATGTAAGTGTGCACAAAATGTAAGTGTGCATATAATGTAAGTGTGCATATAATGTAAGTTTGCACAAAATGTAAGTGTGCATAAAACGTAAGTGTGAATATAATGTAATGTGCATATAATGTAAGTTTGCACAAAATGTAAGTGTGCATAAAATGTAAGTGTGCATATAATGTAAGTGTGCAAAAAATGTAAGTATGCATATAATGTAAGTGTGCATATAAGGTAAGTGTGCATATAATGTAAGTTTGCACAAAATGTAAGTGTGCATAAAATGTAAGTGTGCATATAATGTAAGTGTGCACAAAATGTAAGTGTGCATATAATGTAAGTGGGCATATAATGTAAGTGTGCATATAATGTAAGTCTGCACAAAATGTAAGTGTGCATATAATGTAAGTGTGCATTTAATGTAAATGTGCACAAAATGTAAATTTGCACAAAATGTAAGTGTGCATAAAATGTAAGTGTGCATATCATGTAAGTGTGCTTAAAATGTAAGAGTGTATATAATGTAAGTGTGCATATAATGTAAGTGTGCATATAATGTAAGTTTGCACAAAATGTAAGTATTTTTGTTTTGTATTTTTTTTATTCAACTTTCACCCCAAACAAGGCGCAGTGCCATTTTGAAGTAGGGGGCTACTATTAGGGAATCAATTAGCGGGGTCATTATGAAGGGAGAAGAGTAGAAAGATGTTTGTTAACATTACACTTGAACTTCTGCATATCATTGCAGTTGGGAAAGCAGAATCCCGGAAGGGAGTTCCAAAGACCCGCAGTTCTGGGAAAGAAACCATTGGAGTAAAAGGCCTTCTTGCACCTAGGGAACTCCACTGTAAAGGGATGAGACTTAGTAGCTTGTCGGGTTTGTCGGGGGTAGTTACGTCGGGGAGGTACAAGTGTTTGCAGTTCGTCAGAGCATTCGCCATTAAAGTATTTGTAGAACAGGCAGAGGGATGCAACATCTCGTCGATGGGACAGAGGTTGAAGCCTAGATGACAGTTCAGGACCTATCAGGTTGGCGACTCTTTTTTGAACCCTGTCCAGGAGCGAGAGACAAGCAGCAGATGCACCAGCCCAGATGTGACAACTGTACTCTATACATGGGCGAATGGTTGCCTTATAGATGTATAGGATACTGGCAGGCGTATGTAGTTTTCTAGCACGGTAGAGGGAGCCAACCTTCCTTGCACCAGCCTTGTCAATGCTCTCAATGTATATATTCCAGTTCATATTCCTTGTAAACGTTAGGCCGAGGAGTTTAAAAGAAGCACTTTCAGGCAATGTGCTCTTGGCCATTGCTATAGGTGGTAGAGAAGGTTTCTTGTAGTTATTGAAGGAAACAAGCTTAGTCTTAGCAGCATTGAATGAGACCAACTATTTTTGTCCCCATTCCACTAGGGATTGGAGGTCATCCTCTAGTGTTTCTGCCATTTTCTTGGATATGTGTTCATTTGTTTTCCCCTCATATCTGTTATAGAGAGTGGTGTCATCGGCAAATATACCCATCTCCGAAACAATATTATACGGGAAGTCGTTTATGAATATCAGGAACAATAGAGGTCCAAGGATAGACCCCTGGGGCACTCCCGCATTTATGTCATATTGTTTGGATAATGTAAGTGTGCATATAATGTAAGTGGGCATATAATTTAAGTGTGCATATAATGTAAGTGTGCATATAATGTAAGTATGCATAAAATGTAAGTGTGCATATAATGTAAGTGTGCATATAATGTAAGTGTACATAGAATGTAAGTGTGCATATAATGTAAGTGTGCATATAATGTAAGTGTGCATATAATGTAAGTGTGCATATAATGTAAGTGTGCATAAAATGTAAGTGTGCATATAATGTAAGTGTGCATATAATGTAAGTGTGCATAAAATGTAAGTGTGCATATAATGTAAGTGTGCACAAAATGTAAGTATGCATATAATGTAAGTGTGCACAAAATGTTAGTGTGCACTATATGTTCGTGTGCATATAATGTAAGTGTGCATAAAATGTAAGTTTGCACAAAATGTAAGTGTGCATATAATGTAAGTGTGCACAAAATGTAAGTTTGCGCAAAATGTAAGTGTGCACAAATTGTAAGAGTGCATATAATGTAAGTGTGCTTATAATGTAAGTGTGCATATAATGTAAGTGTGCACACAATGTAAGTTTGCGCAAAATGTAAGTGTGCACAAAATGTAAGAGTGCATATAATGTAAGTGTGCTTATAATGTAAGAGTGCATATAATGTAAGTGTGCGTAAAATGTAAGTGTGCATATAATGTAAGTGTGCACAAAATGTAAGTTTGCACAAAATGTAAGTGTGCATATAATGTAAGTGTGCATATAATGTAAGTGTGCATTAAATGTAAGTGTGCATAAAATGTAAGTGTGCATATAATGTAGGTGTGCACAAAATGTAAGTTTGCACAAAATGTAAGTGTGCATATAATGTAAGTGTGCATATAATGTAAGTGTGCATAAAATGTAAGTGTGCATATAATGTAAGTGTGCATAAAATGTAAGTGTGCATATAATGTAAGTGTGCATATAATGTAAGTGTGCACAAAATGTATGTGTGCATATAATGTAAGAGTGCATATAATGTAAGTGTGCTTATAATGTAAGTGTGCACATAATGTAAGTGTGCACAAAATGTAAGTTTGCGCAAAATGTAAGTGTGCACAAAATGTAAGAGTGCATATAATGTAAGTGTGCTTATAATGTAAGAGTACATATATTGTAAGTGTGCATAAAGTGTAAGTGTGCATATAATGTAAGTGTGCACAAAATGTAAGAGTGCATATAATGTAAGTGTGCTTATAATGTAAGAGTGCATATAATGTAAGTGTGCATAAAATGTTAGTGTGCATATAATGTAAGTGGGCATATAATGTATGTGTGCATACAATGTAAGTGTGCATATAATGTAAGTGTGCATATAATGTAAGTGTGCATATAATATAAGTGTGCATAAAATGTAAGTGTGCATATAATTTAAGTGTGCATATAATGTATGTGTGCATACAATGTAAGTGTGCATAAAATGTAAGTGTGCATATAATGTAAGTGTGCATATAATGTAAGTGTGCATATAATGTAAGTGTGCATAAAATGTAAGTGTGCACAAAATGTAATGTGCATAAAATGTAAGTCGCGTTTAAGTTTTGTAATGGAGGTGTTAACTGTCATAAAATTCGTATTCGACCTCATGCCGCCAAATATCACGTTTTACTTACCTGGAAATCGCATTAAGCAACAGTTTGATTCATTAGTAACATATAAAGAACACCTAAGCTGGCTCGTATATGCCGTAAAATGACTCAGATGATTCATGTAAAATTAATTTCAGAGTTTATATTACAACTTAGGATTATACATGTAAATATGCTACAATCTGTGAAAGTTTCAAGTATCGTAATTAGTCCTAGAATTTAACCAACTGCCTGCATTGCATTCAACTAAAAGGTAATAAGAAATATTAAAAGATCATCCATTATCCTTTGGTAATAATGGGTAAGTATGTTTTAGGATGGAAAAATGTTGCCACATCTGTGCAGATTCTGCTGAAAGCACCGTATCCCTCTTTGACAGAGTCCAGGAGAAACTTCGAAACCTAAAATATGATGCCTTTCTTCTTCCCGCATCCTCTTTCCCAGAGAAGAGAAGTTGCGATCTTGTTGTTGCTCTTGTTTTATTTTCATGGAAAATGCTCGTCTAAGCTTCAATCTTTTGCCTCCATACCAAAACTTTATTTAACAACACTTGTCTAATTGCATCAGTTTCAACAATGCCCCCATGCTCTATCTTTGCTTTAATCTAAAGACATATTTCATGAATAAAGCTTATTTTCCTGAACTACCCACAGTGGCATTCTTTTTCGCTCGCTCGCTTTCCGCCTGACTACAATATGGTTGCCTTCTAGTCTAATGTAAATAAATTCTTGTTGAACCGGCGAATTAAATAATCAAATTATATTCAATTTCTACCAGTACTCTCATCACTTTATATTCATAAACCCTTATCCTCGAATGGCTATCAGACCTTGATAAGTAACGATTCGGTTGTAAAAAATAAATAGTTTATTGAAATCGAATAAATGCACTAAGAAAGAATTCAAAGTTGACATAGTCTGATTTAGGATTGAGTGTAAAATATAAATTGGTTGTATTATGGAAATGCAAGAAGAAATGGGTTTTACTTAGATTCCAAAGGTCAAGTGTTTGGAAACAAGAATACAATGATAGTTTGTCGTGTTATAAATTATTAGTTTGAACAGGAAACAAAAAATAGAAACATCTGTCTTGAAACAAGAGATAATCGAAAAGGGTGTTTATTTTAGATTAAATCTGGTGGGGCGGGAATTCGCTAACGGGTGTTCGAAATCTGTATTATATATATTATTGTAAAAAGTGGCAACACTATACGACATAACCACGTTGACACACCGATTCTCATCAGATTACCGAAATTAAGGAACATTGAGCCTGGCTAGTACTAGATGGGTGACCATTTGGGAATTCTAGTCGCTGTATGTGCTTTTCACTTATTTCGGCATTGTTTCAGTCGTCTTGAACCTCCACTTACCACAGGAGAGGTCTGGTTGAGATTGCGCAACTCTTGCCACAAAAACTTCACCTGCAGGCACCTATACAGTGGTATTCATAGTCTGTCAAGACTGAAAGAAGCAACCAAATAGTGTCAAATAAAGAAAATACATTTTTTTAACCTAGGAGTCACCATTTATCAAAGCCTGGAGGTCCTGAAGCATAAGAGATAATGAATCTGTAGTAATCTTAATGGTGTAAATTGGGTACATTTTTATTATAATCAGGTATAGCTCAACAAGAACTTGTTTATATTGGATTTGAAGGCTACAATACTGTATTAACCCCGGAAGCAGGCCAGTTGGACAGTATTCCTCATGCAAGCAGTTTTTTTTACATGGGTGTCACTACTTATCAAGGCCCAGAGGCCACTCGAGGATAAGGGTTAATAGGTATACATTAGTCATTGTGATTTTAGATTAGTAAACAGTGGGAATTTTGTAACTTGGATTACTTAGGGGGACGATTCAATTAGAACTTGTTCACATTGGACTTTTTCTTCTTTTTTTCATAGGTATCAACACATTATCAAGGCCACGAGGCCACTCAAGGATGAGGGTTAAAGAGTGTACAGAAGAAATTGGACAATATAATAATCATTAGTAATGCAAATTTGTTAAATTTGATAACTTATATGGAACGGCTCATCAAGAGAAAACAAACTTTGTTCATGTAATATGCGTTTATATTTATGCACAGTATGAAAGTGTGGAAAACTGGTGGAAATTCCACCAAATAAGATGCTATTCCCATGCTTGACCTTACTCATCAGTCAAAATATGCTTGGGGAAACGAGGTAATAGAATTATTTGGGAGTATCGTTAATTGATCATGTCCTCTCTGTTTATCGTTCCTCCAATATTCACGTCTGTGTGGTTCTTAATGTTCGCAATGGCTCGTCTATTCAAACAAAACCGACGACGAATGGAGATTCCCCTTTGACTTTACATTTTTAACGAACCCTATACTAACGGACAAATTGCGAGACTTCTGTACCTTTTTTCCAAAAATATGCCCTCAACTGTGCCAATCTTCAGTTTGATCTCAGTTAGGACCTTCTGATCACTCGGTTGTATTAAAAAAATAAAAAGAAAGTATTTATATATCTAAAAAAAGTGAATATGTCTGTGTGTGTGTCTGTGTACATTTCCATACCAAATAACTCTGTCAATTTTTGGTCTTTATACTCGAGATTTTACTTAAGAGTATTGAGCTTTAGGAACATCTTCCAAATCGATTTTCGGCCAGAAATTTGTCTGTCAAGAAGTCAATGTTCAACGATGTGACCTTTGAAAACTCTATCAAACTCCTCCGCTAATTTGGGTCGAAGCAATTGAAATTTTAACTGTAGGTTACTTGGACAGGGATCAGACTTAATTTGATTTGAGCCTAAAACAATGAATGTTAACCGATTTAAATTGGGGTCAAAGTTTTAAAAAATTACCTTTGCCGTCTCTACCAAATGACTCAGCCAGTTTCTCGATCTTACTATTTGAAATTAAGCATGAATAGTATTCGGAGATAGGGCAAGCTTTGTAATCGGTTTGGATCGGAAATTTGAGTTGCCAAGAGGTCAAAGTTCAAAAGATTTTACCTTTGCAGTGCATAGCCAACTATTCATTTAATTTTGGGTCATTTAACATTTGTACATAAGAGAATTAAGACATGCTGAAAAGTTGACCTTTGCTAATTCTACCTAATTGCTCTGCCAATATTGGATCTACACACTTGAAATTTAAGATGTCGGTACCTTGGACATTGGTAAACTTTTGTATTTTGATTTGAAACCAAAATAATAAATGTAACGGGTTCAAAATTGGAGTCCAAGTTATAAAAAAAATTGACCTCTGCGTTCTCTACGAAATTATTCAGACAATTTTTTGGTCTAATCATTTGAAATCTTACATAAAGTGTATTGCACATATAGGTCAACTTATGAACAGTACATGGGTCCAGAGCAAAGCCGGGCGAAAAGATAATTAGTAAAACCCGGAATATATATATATATATATATATACTCGGGTTTTTTTTATATTCAAAAGTAATGGACTAATGAATTCAACGAGGTTGTTAGATAGTGCTCAATAAAAAGAGCTGATAATACTTGTTTATTGTTATATAAACATGCTCACATCCCGCTGCTACAAATAGCCACTTGTTTCAATCAAACAACATATATCATCAGGCAGCGACTTGACTATTCAAAAGTTCAATGAATAATAAGGTTATTCATTGAACTTTTGAATAGTCAAGTCGCTGCCTGATGATATCTGTTGTTTGATTGAAACAAGTGGGTATTTGTAGCAGCGGGATGTGAGCATGTTTATATAACAATAAACAAGTATATATATCTATATATATATATATATATATATATAAATATATATATATATATATATATATATATATATACATATATATATATGTATATATGCATATATATATATATATATATTACCGTTTTATCTGCTTACTTACAGATGTTTCAATTACGTAATTGTATCTACGATCCGATAATTTTATCAGACTTTAAAGAATTAATTATTATGATTAGAAAAAAGAGAAGATATTAGAAAAAGCAAAAAAGGAGTAAATAAGCAGCAGTCATCAGCAGCAGTTAAGTTTTAAAAACATTACAAGATTATAGGGGGCGAGTGGGAGATTAAAATATAAAACCTGATACGAATAGGAATAGAAAGATAGGGAGAGAGGGAGATAATGGTTCGCAAAAAAGGGCGTGAGATCGGTACAACTTTAAAGGCAGATATAGGGAGAGAGAGAGAAAGAGGATAAGTAATTAGGGAGAAGAAGAAAGAATAGCAGTTAATATGGTAGCACTGACTTGTGGCATAAAGATAGATATAACAAGTAGTCGTTGAATACATATCATATGGAGTTTGACACATTAAATAGCATTGCGTTTTGGGAGGCGGCTCCAACTTAAGTGCATTCATATAAGCTTAGTTACATCCAGATTAAGTGCATTCGTATATACAGGGTGTCCATAATGTCCGTGTGCAATTTTAAAATGAATTGTTCCAAAGTCAAATCCTTTTTACATGTTATTTCTATTGCAATCACAAATTATAAATATTTTAAGGCGCACACGGACATTATGGACAACCTGTATATATATATGTATATATATATATATATATATATACTTCTCCGTCGACTAATGATCTGATACCCGATGGCTGACTGGGAGATTTTCGAAATATTCATGTAGAACTTATTATGCTTTAATAGAATGCCTCAGATATCGCATCAGCTTTAACTGATTTATTACCAGCCGGTATAGAAAACTATATACGCCCTTATAAATTCCAATAGAAACTATATATATATATATATGTGTGTGTGCTGCTGATATTGTCATAGGAATTTGTTTAAACTTGAGAAACTTCACGAAAAATTTTTAATCTAGTTAAACATTTGTAATTTACTATTAATTAATGTCATAAACATGAATATATCCGAGGTTTCCCCGTAAAATTATACTATTGGCTTTTTAAGCTATAAATATCAACTCGTAGAAAATCTTATGGAAACGTCAAGTGGTATGCCGAAAGCCCCATGCGAAAAGATACCATCTCCGACTACGCATGCTCGTTCTCTAAAGAGAGCTCATCTTGTTTCAAATATTAGCTCAGGTAGCTCAGCTTTATTTCGTTTCACATATTAGCAGCAAACCCAGAATAACTAACTATGAAATACATTTGACTTCTTTCATTTCATTGGAGGGGGTATGTTTAGATTAAATAAAAAAAATTACAACGACTTGCGGAATTAAGTGGACAGTGTCTAACCTTGCTTGTAAGTAAAAAGCGACATTTGCAACTAAGATTATATGCGAGTATTGTCTTAAATGACGTCGCACCTATATTCCTCAAATTACAAATATTACCAATAATAATTGAGTTTGATGAACATTTAGGGATTCCAGACACTGCATATTTAAAACTAGTTACACTTCTTTGAAATACCAAAAAAAAAAAAAAAAAAGAAAGAAAGTTAGTTAATTTCATTTCGACCGGGCGAGATATATATTCTACCGAACAACGATTGTCATTTTGATCTTTCATGGATAAATTCTTGAATAATCGTGCTGCAACAGAAAAAGATAAACATTGAACTAGTATAGACTGTGAAAGCGATGAGACTCATTAAAAAGTAAAGGTATATGTGAAAAATAGTGTGAACTTGGACTTTGCTGCAGAGCCGCTGATTATCTTATCGTTCTTTTCATATTAATTAAGTGCTTTTACTTTGACACTAATCGCAATATTAACTGGGTTGTCTTTTTCAGGGTTGTAAAATAAAATTCGTGTTTCAATCAAGTTCACAGTATAATAATAATAATAATAATAATAATAATAATAATAATAATAATAATAATAATAATAATAATAATAAAAAAACAGGTTTTAATCGCGAGATTACAATTCTGTTCTTTTTCGCCGAACGACTGCCTTGCTAAAATTGAACAAAGATATCTAAAATAAGAACACAGCAATAGATTAGCTTGTAAAATCCATATAACCACAATCGCTTCATTTTGCCAGTCTATTCGATCTGTCTAATTATATATATATATATATATATATATATATATATATATATATATATATAGCGAATAAATGAAAAATACTGTATTTCAAAGTTCATGATATTGACTATTTTATAACGTATTCCTTTCATTCAGTTGATATTTACAACTCTTGACAGTCTCCGTTTCGTAGCGGAAAATCCCTCTCTTAATTATTATATCAATCAATGAATTGTGTGTTCCTTTAACTCATCAAAGAAATCGCAGCAATAAATCCGTCAAAAGGAATTAAAATTAAAACCATGCATAATGCAAATCATGTAACTGATATAATCAAGTGTATTACTATTTCAATTATAATTCTTAGTATTAGTTAATTCTAAACCCATCATTACGTTTGGTTTAGATTACATATATATATATATATATATATATATATATATGTATACATATATATATATAATACACCTATATATATATATATATTTACATATGAATCACAACTTATTAAGACCCAGAGACCACTCAAGTATATTGGTTAGAAGTGTACAGTAGTCAATTGGACAATATAGTAATAGTTAGTAATGGAAATTCGGTAAATTTGTTAACTTAAGTGGAACAGTTCATAAAGAATTTGTTTACATTGGACATGAAGACAATAAGATTGAAGTCAGCTGAAAAGCAGGCAAACTGAAGAAAGTTCCACAGGCGTGCTCTTCTTAGAAAGAAGCTTTCTTCATGGAATCTACATTTAGGTTTAGACACAGAAAAAGAGTGGGGGAATTATTGCTAATGTTTGTAGTTAGCTGAGTGTTTCTTGTGAAAGTATGGGGAGGGGGACCCATAGATTGAAGCTCAGTCGACCACTTGCCATGAAAAAAAATGATAAAGCACAGTCAACCTCGCAACATCTTTTCTGTGAGATAGAGGTTGCAGGGAAGAGAAAAGGACACCTCATACAAGGCTACAAATTTTATTTTGAACTCTATCAAGACAGGACAAATCCTTTCTAACAGCTCCTGCGAAGATGTGGCAAAAGTACTCCATACTTGGACGTATCTGGCTCTTATATAGATAGGGAATTCTATCAGCAGTGAGATATCTACAGGATCGATAGAAGGATCCCACCATTTTTCCAACGGCCTGAGCAACAGATTTGATGTACGTGTTCTATTTCAGATCGGAAGTAAATGTCAAGTCCAGAAGCTTGTCAAACATGAGGCTTCCCCAAGATGAGGGCCATTCATTTCAATTGATGCCCGATGGGGATCAGAGCCTTGATAATGAAAATATAAAAGCTTGGTTTTAGATGCATTAAATGTAACCAGCCACTCCTTTCCCCATTTTACCACCTGCTCAGGGTCAGAGGTGAGAGAATCGGAGAGAACTTGTTCGTTTACGGTCTTAGATGTGCTACCATAGATGGTATTGTCATCAGCATAAATGTCTACGGATAATATAAGGATGTGATTTGGAAGATCATTAATGTAGATCAGGAAGAGAGTTGGGCCCAGGATGGACCCCTGAGGGACTCCAGCATTAATATTTTGATCTTCAGATTTTTGCCCATCAACTACTACTGTTATGAATCTATCATAGAGAAATGATTTAATAATTGAGAAGACATTTCCAGCTATACCATAGCTGGAGATCTTGTGAAGTAAACCTTTACGTATTACCCTATGTAAGCCTTCGATATGTCAAGAGCTACGACCATAAAAAGGTTGCCTCCGTCGAGAGATTCGCTAATCCTATGAGATATAAGTGTAAGCACATCTGCTGGAGATCAAGCAGAACGGAAACCATATTGTGTGTCACTAAAAATGTTCTTTTTTTTGACATGGTTGATTACTTCTCTATTTAACACAAATTCCTTCAACTTACTGAGAGGAAGATGAGCTATCACCTTAATTATTAAATACAGGACATACTGATGAGATTTCCCAGGGTGATTGGAAGCAATTCTCCTTAAGACAACGTGTTAACATTTTTGTAAGTATGTGCGCAAATCCTGGTTGAAGTTTTCTTGAGTACTATGATTGGAATACCGCCAGGACCGGTTGCTTTACTCGAATCAAGTTTTTTTTTATTAGCTTGATAACATCACATTCAGATATGTGTATATCACATAGCGTATATCCTGATACAGTAGGAAATATTGCGGGTTGGCGGCCTTAGTCGTAAAGGTTAGAATTAGCTGAAAATTTATTGGCAAAGTGTTTGGCTTTGTCTGATACTGACGAGATTACCTCGCGTCCATTGATGATAGTTGGGATAGAGCACACGTTCTGTCCAGGATTCTGTTTGCTGTTAGCCAAAACTGGTGGGAACCAAGCCGCTGCTCAGCTACTTTGGACTTGACGGACTGGGCATACAAATCTCTCGCGTGCTTTATTACTTTAAGACAATGGCTGCTGGCAGTCCTGAAAGCGGCTCCAGTCTCAATACATCACTTACGTTGGAATCAATGGAAAAAAGAGATTTCTGTGCGCAATGACAGCAGCACTTTATGGAGAGAACTATGACTGGCTGTTAGGATTTTGCTGCAACTTTTTCGAAGGTATGAAACGGTATATACCTACAATTAACCATTCCGTCAGGTCTGATACTATAGAGGACACATCCGGTTTTACAGGGAACGCAGCGGTAGATCTGATATAAATGTACGGAAGATATCGCTATCAGTTATAGCGTATCGATATGCTGTGCGATGGAGAGGTACGTCTGAGCACTTATTACATATACTTTTTTACCTGAATTGATACAACAGAGTGGTTGCAAGATCCAAGGGGAGACAAAACGGAAACTTAACATAGTTCAGGGCAAGTTGTGAGAAAAAGGTCTAGGAGACTCGCACACTGCCCGTTAGTGTCGGTCGAACGGGTGGGTTCGTGAACAATCTGAGTTAGATCATAAGCAATGGAGAAATTGTGTGGATCTCCCCTCATAATTAGTCTTGGTTAAGTGGGTAAACCATTTCACATTGTGAACATTAAAGTCTCACCATACGTGAATGTTAGCTGAAGGATAAGCAGATAGGACGTGTCAATTTTCTCAGATATGCTTTTAAAGATATTAACTCCGCTGTTGTTGGAGCGAGAAAGAGAGAGAGAGAGAGAGAGAGGGAGAGAGAGAGTAAATATAAATGCAGTAGTGTGAGCAAATGCAACCTGAAAGCACATATAGCGTAAGTTAGGATCTTCTCTGGAGATGTCCCTACCACATGGAAATCCATCTTTAATATAGGCACATATTCCATGCCCATGGCGATCTTCCAGGTCAGATTTGGAAGTTAAGTTTAAGTACCCTTTAATCACGAACTCATTTAGGGAAATAGTCTGTCCAATGACAGTTTCGCTTAAAAATAAAAGGTTTGGTTTAGTCTACTGTAATTGTGTTCCTACCTCTGGAATGTTAGAACGTAGACTCCTTATGTTAAAGAAGGAGACATGATAGTAGCAGTCTACGTTGGAAGTTGGAGATCCGGGTTTAATCGTGTAGTTTTTCTTGAAACATTTCATAATGGAGTTCTGTGATTTGTGGACTAGGTCAGCAGACTTGCTTCGAGCAGGACATAGAAGGAAACTACGAGACAAAATGAAACGAAGAAATTTATTATTTTTTATAGCGCATGATAAGGTAAAGCCGTATAACATTTCCCACTAATATCGAGAGGCGCAATCAAGAACTACTGCATGGCCAGTATCACTCCACCAAATGGCAATACAGCAGATCCAGTAGTTTGCCCCTGCTAGAATGACAGCGTCCTTAGTTGTTAATCCAAGGTCCGGGTCCCTCACTATCAGGCAGGTAATGTCAGCCCAGATAAAACGTTTACCCCCAGCGCCCTTACTAGTGACATGGTCACAAGGACAGACATAAAGACAGAAAATTTCCGACATCTCTGACAACTGTTCGCACAAAATACTTCCAACCTAGAATACAGCTTTTTCTTCTCCCTTTTGTCAGAAAAATCAATCATTAAAATTATGAGGACTGAGTGACAAATTAAGAGAAGCGAGAGTAACGGGAGCTGCCGATAACGCATTACCAATGCGTTCTCTACTCTCGATTATAAGTATATTTTATCAAGTATTGCACTTAATAAAAGTACGTTTGGCGTGTTTAAGGGAGAGTATGATGATAGATTCCCCTCTCAGGAACTGAACATTAATTCAATTGCCTAATCTATTTATGCAATCAACTTGGTAGATATAATAAACAACATTTACGGACGAGAAAAGCTATTATAAAATAAAACAATGAAACAATTAAAACATAAATTAAATACTGAAATAAAATGTAGTTATTAACATTTGAATCTAAAAAGACACAAATTATAATTAATATAGCAACGACTTATCTCGAAAGAGTTCCATATATTGGATAACTCGTTTCTTGGAAAGTAAACATTTAGTCGCCCAACCATTTGTCCGAAATATTACTATGTCCAGTGTTGCGACTATGTATATTTGTTTATATTATAACAAATATATTTTCCCTTCTTATATTAAGCATATACAATAACCTAGACTAGACTAGACGTTTTGGTTCACCTTGGACTAGGTGTAGAGCATGTTTATCTCTCTCAGATATTCTGGAGGGTTATTATCAAGACGGTAAATGTGTTCCTCAGCCATGATGAAGGCAATGCAGTTAGAAAAAAAAGAGGAGAGTTCGTTGGCATAACAAACAAGAGCCTGTTAGTCCAGCAGGTAAAATTTCTAGTGATGATATTACAAACAAAACACTCGCTTCCAATTTCTCATAAGCCTGCATGAAAATAGTAAGGCTCTGAAAACTGTCACGAGAATACTCATGCCATTGCGTCATAGGTAATAGCGATACCTGCTGATAAATAACGATAAAAATCAATCTATGTTCATTAGAACTGACTGTTCATGTAACCCATCAGCTTGTAGGAACATTACGTTTGCAAAATATTAAATCGCTTTAAAATCATAGCATGTAAACTTGGCTTCAAAAAGAACATTCGTATTGCAAAGGAAGTAGGACATTTAGTGCTTGATCTTTTCTCTTAGTTACATATTTTCATATTACGACTTCGATTGACAAATGTTTATAAAATTTCAACAATGTCAAAGCGATCGATGTGAACGGGTGCAAAATGTCAGATCCAGTTAGCCGACATTAGTATTGTAATACAATGAAAGTTCAAATCTACTTGCCCCATCATCAGATCCTATGAATCTAAACAAAATCCTGTTGGTATTAGTTTTCCCGATAATTGTCTAGTCATAATTATTTCTGGAAAGACGCCATGTACCAGGCAAGGTGATTTTTGTGGAAAAAACTGCATTCGAACTTGCAATACCTAGGTTGTCAGTCAGTATCATTAAACACATGACAACTATCACATCCGACGAAAGAGATACAATTTGAAATAAGGACTACAAGAAGAGTGGCTTGCGTGATTCCCTTCTCCAATTTAAAAAATACACTTCCTAAATATTTTTATTATCTTTATTTTTTATGAGAAAAAAATGTGCTGCTCATTTGATAAAACGTGCCCTTTTCAGTTGATGAATCTTGTCACTAATGAACCGGAGAACTCGAAAAGGACCACCACAGACCAGGGGTATCCGACGTAACTTCAACCGCTCGCTCTAAAAGGGGTGTGATTATTGTTTTATTGTTTTGAACGACAAGACCACAGCAAGTCGTTCTTTCTGGCAAACGATCTTGTCATATTATTTAATTTTCCGTATTTATTAACTAGCCAACAACGGATTTTCGTGCTGGCAACGAATAAAACATTCGAATGCTAGTTTTTCTTTACCGCTTAGCTGTTTTATGAGCAGGCAGAGCCGTTTTAATTGGAGTTTGGTTTTATGACGTTTTGCCAATAGTGGAAACGAAATTCACCCTTCTAAAAAAGATAGCATGAATGTAAATAACAAACAAAAGCTGTGAAGTTTTTGCAACCATAAAAATCGAGCTCACCATCAACTGATAATAATCAATGCATCATCAGCCATTTTAAGATGTATGTTCACATAAAATGGACATTAGCAGTGAAATGGTCCGGAAAAGATTTTTTTACAATGACTGTCAACAGGGAGAAAGGCCAATATTTTTACGTGATGAGATTGTTTAAAAATAATCAATAGAGATGAACGGGAATGCAAGGATGGCAAAAATATTCATATCTCTTATAATAAAATTCTATTTATCTTTGCTTTGTGTTCAAAATTTAATGTATCTGTACGATGTTTCATGAGAAACACTCGTCCAACTGCAACCGCTATCAGTAATTTCCTCCACTTTTTATCTATGCCTAAACATAAACGTAGATTCCATGAAAAAATGGTCTTTCTTAGAACTGCACGCCTGAGGAACTGTCTTCCGTTTGCCTACTTTCCAGCTGACTATAATATAATTGTCTTTAAGTCCAACGTAAACAAGTACTTGATTAGCCGTTTCACTTAAGTTAACAAATTACCGAATTTCCATTTAACGATTGACTACTGCACACTCTTTATTCCTTAGCCTTGAGTGACCTCTGGTACTAAATAAGTGGTGATATATATATGTAAAATAAAAAAAATAAAAAAAACAGTGTGCACTGTTTTATAAATGTTTTTTCCTACTAGATATGGACATATATATCCATTTATTCCAGCATGTTTTCGATGTATAGTATTTACTCAAAAGAAATGTACATTCAATGTGTAACCTCATTTACATATTACATTAAACAGAATTTACCTCCAGAATTAACGCGATGGTTATAGTATAGTGTTAATTGTTCGGTTTAGAAATAATGTTTGAAGTTGATTTAACTTTCATTTAATTTACTTTCCTTTATTAATAACTGGCAGCAATTGATTTTAAATCAGATGTACGCGTGTCTATTTAAGCTATAGGAGTTATTGATTTATTAAGCTTTGGAAGTTCCTTTGAGTTTTATTTCTACAGACAAAGATGGATATGTGTTAAGCTTCCCTGAATCAAGCACCTGATCATTTTTCAAAACATGTTAGGATATTCAGTGTATCCTAAATCGTATGCGACTAATCCAACCGCCTAGCAATATGTTTCGGTTGTACACCCCCGTGTATATACAGCAAATTTAGCATAAAAGGTTTCCAAAAGGTTAAGCATATACATTACAAAACTGCTTTAACATTATCACGTTACTGAAATATACTCAATAAGTAATCAACTGACCAGGTTACAAATATGAAGTGATGTAAAGTGAATTATTGAAATAAAACAATGCGATATATTATTCAGTTTATTGCATTGTTTAATAGCATACCAAATTTTTAAAGACAAATCCAGTGATGTTGATGCCTCAAGTTCTATATATCTTCCATATTTATTCTTTTGTTTAGTTTGGTCCTGTTAGATCACAGAAGCGAAGCAAAGTTGGTCAGTACTAAAATAGGTAACCATTTAGGAATTCCAGTTGCTGTGTGTGCTCTTCGTTTATATAGGCGTCGTTTCTAGTCGGATAGCACTTCTCCTTGCAATTGAACACACGTAATGTTGATTCACGAAATGTGAGGTGTAGATTACGAAATTCCTGCCTCATAATAACGCGCACATCTACCCTTACAGAAAGTACCCATTCTCTTTCGAGATGGAACGGAGGTTTCCTTCCGTTAGTTCGGTTATTTTATAGATTGACATTTTGGTTTGTGCTTTGGGCTTATAGAATATCATGGCCAGTTTTGCAAAAAGAAAAGAAAAAACAAGAACATCAATGTGTCATGCATTTTAGTTATATTAGTAGCACCAGTCAATTTTAGTTTTGAAATTTTTACGATGAACATTGGTGATTCGCATTATGGGATGGGAATTTTAACTAACATGTTCGATGTTCTCCGTTGAAGGCAAGAAATGAAACAATCACTAAAGAACAAAATCTACCTGTAAAATTAACGATAAGCTTTATTGGCACACAGGATATTATTGCCAAAATAGTGATCCCATCTTGCATCAAACGAATGGAGCTGGTAGGTTGCTTCAATGAAGCGGTAGTTTTAGTCCTTTTGCAACCCGCAGTTTATTTGTAATCGTAGCCTGTTGCAAGGAAGGATGAATTTAGACATGTTGCATTAGATTTAATGGCCCTAAAAATTGGTAACGAAGCAAACAGGCTGAATACCGATTAGGAAAATTTCACAATGCTGAGAAAGCTCCGTTATGCGGCTGTAAATATTATGTCTTGTATGTATGCTTAATTCGTGTTTTTTTTTACAAATATGTTCTATACTTCATCCACAGCTGAGTTCTGAATTATAGAAGGCACTAATGTTAGCACTCAAGTAAAGCTTTAGATAAGAAATAATACTTTTTAAAATGTTATCTTTTTGTTGTATATGTAAGTGTGCCTTTTTCTTACTAAAGAATACCTACGTTCAAAGCCCGAAGTCCACTCGAGATAAAGTTAGCCAGGGAGATGAGGAAGAGGCATTTGAGGATTCGAAAGGAGGTTTAAAAGAAAGAAGAGTTTTTTTTTTATTTAAGAGGGCAGCTGAACAAGAAGTTGTATTCATTGGACGTGAAAATTACAATGGTATAGTCGCCTGGGAAGCATCTCCCTGACATTGTGTTCTCAGAATGGGTGTTCTTTGCAATAACCTTTTCCAGTGGAAGTTCAGTTTAAATTGAAGTTGTACACGTAGAAATAGAATTTATTTGAAACGGTTTCAGCTAAACAGATCTTTGTGAATCTTCAAAACGTGGGAAATATAGATTGGAGTTCAGTCAAACACCTACCATTTCTAGTCATCACGAAAAAATTGTGATATAGACATTTGCAGTGATGCAGATAATACTATAATAAAGAATCTTACAGTATTAATTCTGAAGTCTCTCATAGGTCAATCCTGGGCCAAACTCTCTTGCTCTCTACATCAATGATCTTCCAAATCATATCATAAGATCATTCGTAGACATTTATGCTGACGATACTACTATCTATGGCACCACTTCAAAGGACGTTAATTACTAAATTCTGTTTGATCTTGAACACGTTGCGCAATAGGAAAACATGCGGCTGGTTACTTTTAATACCTCTATAACAAAGCTTTTATCTTTACATCATCAACGCTTTAATCCCCATTTAGAATCAATTGACATGAATGGTTCTCGTTTTGGTGAGGATTCATGTTTTGACCGGCTTCTGGGCTTGATTGTACTCCTAATCTGAAATGGAACATTAAATCCGTTGCCGATGGTGATATCATTCTACCACTCCAGTAGATATTTCACTACTGATGCAATTCTTTACCGATATAAAAGCTAGGTACACCCAAGAATGGAATATTGTTGCCACATCGGGGCAGGAGCTGCTAGAAAGAAGGTATCCTGCCTTGACAGTGTTACTAATAGACTCTGTAGCCTAGTGTAAGATGCCCTTTTCTCTTCTCTGCGACGACATTTCCCACAGAAGAGATGTTACGATCGTGTATCTGCGTTTTCCTTGGCAAGTGCAGGTCTGAGCTCCAATTAATGGTTACCCATCCGCAAACCTTCAGGAAAAACACTGGCCTAACTGAAAACACTACCAATACTTCCCCCCCACTTATATCTGTGTCTAACCCTAAAAGGAAATTCAATGATTAAAGCTTTTTTCTTAGAACTCTTTTCCCTTTCCCTACTTTAGAGCCGACTACAATTTGGTCGTCTTCAAGTAAAAATAAATCTTGATGAGCCGTCCCCTTAAGTAATCCAATTTACCAAATTTCCACTACTATACTGCGATATTGCCCCATTGACCACTGTACACTAATTAAAACTTATCATCGAGTGGTCCCCGGGTCTTAATAACTGGTAACTTTAATGTAAAAAAACAAGAAGCAAAACAAATCAAACAATGAAATTTTAAAGAATTAGAATTAGTATTTGCAAACATAAAACTTTTAAACTTTAAAGATTCTCATTTTATTATAGATAGCGGGGGTACCCGGCGTTGCCCGAGTGTTTGTTTCCGGGACGGGGGGAGTTTTAAAAAATGTCATGGTAGGTAAGTAGGAAGGATACAAACCCGGAGTCATGAGTAAAAGTAGGAAAATAAAGTGTGAAAAAAAAAACAAAAAAAAACCCATCTGCAACGTTAACAGTTCGGCCACCAAGAAAAGTCCATTCCAGTTGTTTAGGGCAAAAAAGCGACTACGGTAGGTCGGCGTGAACGTGAAAATATGATGTGAATTGTCCAGCACGCTAACCACTACGCCACAGAGCACTGCAGCTTAGTTTAGTGATTTTGAATAACTTCACATGAAAGAACTACGAAGCCAAACCGGTGTTCTCTTCTCGACTGTTCCTTGTGAACGATCCCCAAACGGTGTTAAGTGGTGGCAGGGGGAGGAGGAATTTATTAGAGAGAAAATATTTTACCACTTCCATTGATCTTAACCGATTTTGGCCGTGACTTCTCAGCAGAAAAAGTATAGAAATCTAAGATTATCGAGGAATTTGAGAAATAATAAGCCTATAACACACCTCAGATATTGTTCTGCCGTTTGTGCATATTACATTTGCATGAAATATCTTCATTTTTAATCCTATTAATGTCAAAATCAGACGGGAAAAATGAGTTCATTTTATTTATATAGAAAAGAGAAGAGAAGAGAAGAGATAATAATTTATATGAGCCGTATTTAAAAACTAATGCAAACCTACTATGCATGCACCTAGAAACCAATGTCCTGGATCTATTATATCCGAAATATATTGCATGTAGATTAAGTAAATCTATTAAGATAACGACAATAAAGTATATCTTGGAAAATAATCTGTATGCAAGCATTAAAAGTAAGTATAGTAATTAAGGTAGCGCACAGAATACAGAACGAATTAGAACTGTTTTTGTTCTTCGCAGTTTGGAATTATCTGATGAAAACCAAACTGATCAATAAACATGCCAACCGAACCGGTTGTACAGTTGAAGTATTTAATGGAAACTAGTTCAAAAGTTGTTACGTGTGTTGTGAGAATTAGTAACCCATTTTATACCCCTAAAAAGTAAATACAAAGTGATAAATCTAGAAAAACATATTCTAATATAGCGTCTCCCAGAATTAGCGAGGCATTTTGAAAAATAATTTTGTATGCAAATAATTAGTTCATTTTGGGACCCCAATATATCCATTAGGTGCTAAATTTTATGACGCTTCATATATCTTGGAAGCACTCTAAGCGCTGAGAGCCATGCTGATAAAGACACAAGCTACAGAATCCAAAGCACATGTGTCCCCATTTGGTACGCTAGAAAAGCAGCTTTGGATAAGGACCGGTATCCAGCGAGACACAATGTGTAGAGTCTACAAAGCCGTCGACCTGCCAGCCTTGTTGCACTCAGCAGAGACATACACTCTGTATAGACAGCACATAAGGAAGCCGTCCAGCAGAGAAACCTAAGAAGGATCAAACGTGGAGAGCAAACCTAGACAGCGTGGAAGCTACTCTTGCGACTATGCAAGTACGATGGACTGAATCACAAAGATGATCTTCTACGGGGAACTGGAAAATGGATCCCGCAAGTTAGGTAGTCAGAAGTTTCGCTAAAAAGATGTAACAAAGCGACACCTGAAGGCGATGAATATCAATGTCGAGAGTTGGGAAGAACAATCCAAAGAAAGGAGTAGGTGGTAGAAAAATCTCCACAAAGGGACGGAAGAAATAGAGAAGGATATTTGAGAAGGCTTTGAGCTGAAACACTATTGACGACATAGCACCGGCACCGACATATGTGGTGCCTATAACCGGACATTTCTCATTTCTCTTCACACAGAACGGGGGAGTACGCCAACACCGACGTATAAAGTACCAAGACCTCGACTAGTAATCGTCAAGACTGAAGGATTGCATATATATATAAATCCTGCATATATATATATATATATATATATATATATATATATATATATATATATACATCTATTTATATATATACATCATGCGTATATATACATCATGCATCATATATATATATATATATATATATATATATATATATATATATATATATATACATCATGCAATCCTTCAGTCTTGACGATTACTAGTCGAGGCCTTGGTACTTTATACGTCGGTGTTGGCGTACTCCCCCGTCCTGTGTGAAGGGAAACGTCCGGTTATAGGCACCACATTGTCGGTGCCGGTGTAATGTCGTCGATAGTGTTTCAGCTCTAAGTCTTCTCAAATATATATATATATATATATATATATATATATATATATATATATTTATATGTATATACAAGCATTTTGGCCTAGCGTTGCCGGGTGTTTGGAGGTGTACGCTGAGCAAAAATAAAAAAAAAGAATTAATTAATTATTTTAACTTGGACCCCTATTATGAACCCTTAAAATTTATTGTTTTGGGCTCAAATTAAATTATTAAGTTAGATCCATATCTAAGGAACCTATATCTAAAATTTCAAGTGTGTAGACCCAAAATTTCTGGAGGAGTTTTCTAGAGTTCTCAAATGTCAAATCGTTGAACTTTGACCCCTTGACAGCGGAATTTCTAGCCGAAACCGATCACAACGATTTTTCTCAAATCTCAGTACCCTGTATATAAAATTTCAAGTCTGTAGTCTAAAAATTGACAGCGTGTTTGCTTAGGAAAATGTAAACAGACAGAATGATACACAGACAGAATGATACACGGACATGTTCAATTATATATATATATATATATATATATATATATATATATATATATATATATATATATATATATATATATTAGCATGTGTGCCCGGCGTTGCCCGAGTTTTAGGAGTATGCTGAGCGAAAAAAAAAAAAACGAAACAAAAACAGGTCATTTTTTTTTTATTTTGACCCCTATAATGGTCCCTTGACATTTATTGTTTTGGCTCAAATAAAGTTATTAAGTTAGATCCATATCCAAGGAACCTATATCTACATTTTAAGTGTTTAGACCCAAAATTATCGGAGAATTTGGTAGTGTTCTTAGAGTTAAAATCGTTGAACTTTGACCCCTCTACACCCAAATTTCTGGCCGAAAACCAATCACATAGATGTTCCCAAATCTTAGTACTCTGTGTATTAAATTTCGTGTCTGTAGATTAAAAATTGACACAGTTATTCCTTAGGGAAATGTACACACTCCCAGACACACAGACACGTTAACTTTTATAGATATACTAGCATGGGTAGCCGGCGGTGTCCGGGTGTTTGGAAGTGTATGCTTAGCAAAAAACAAACAAAAAAAAGAACGGTCAATTTTGTTAACTTTGACCCCTATTATGACGCCTTAACATTTATTATTCTTGGCTGAAATCAAGTTATTAAGGTAGATCCATGTCCAAGGAACCTATATCTATATTTTAAAGTGTTTAGACACAAAATTGTCGGAGGAGTTTTGTAAAGTTCTTAGAGGTCAAATTGGTGAACTTTGACCGATTAACAGCGGAATGTCTGGCAGAAAACGGATCACATCGATTTTCCCAAATCTCAGTACCCTGTATATGAAATTTCGTGTTTGTAGACAAAAATTGACAGAGTTATTGCGTAGGAAAATGTACACACACAGACACGTTCACTTTTAAGGATATACTAGCATTTCAGCCCGGCGTTGCCCGGGTGGTCGGATGTGTATGTTGAGCAAAAGAAAAATGGTAGTAGGAAGTCACGTTCGAACCCGTACTGCAAAGGAAGAAAAGAACTAGGGAAACATCTGACGTCTTTGCTTTTTCGACCACCGCCAAACCGGAAGTGAAGTAGGTTTAAATTAAGGCTAGACAATCGAAAGGAGAGGAGGACTTTTGAAAATATCGGCGCAAAAAGCGACTCCTCCCCCTGAATAAAAGTGCCCAGTTGAATGTGAAGATATTAAGATTTTTAGCCAATTTTTCGATATTTGTCGTCTGAACTTCAAACCTGACTTTGGTAGCATCCATCACCTCTGTCAAACTTTTTAGGAAGACATGCAAACATACATACATACATGCATTTATATATTGGTAACTAAAAATTTTTGACCAAAACTGATTAAAACGCTTGTCATATGTCTGAATACCCTTTATGTAAAATTTTTAAGGTTTAGACCAAAAATTACCTGAGTAATTTGGTAGAGATCGCAAAGGTCAAATGTTTGTAAACTTTGACCCATATTATGACCCCTTAACATCCATTGTTTGGTGCCCAAATCAAGTTATAAAGTTAGATCCATGTCCAAGGAACCTTCATCTAAAATTCCAAGTGTGTAGACCCAATATTGTCGGAGAAGATTGGTAGAGTTTTCAAAGGTAAAATCGTTGAACGTTGACCCCTTACCAGCCAAATTGCTGGCCCGAAAACCGATAACATAGATTTCCCAAATCTCAGTACACTGTATATCAAATTTCGAGTCTGTAGACTAAACATTCAGAGTTATTGCGTAAGGAAATGAACACAGACAGACACAGACACGGACACACAAACAGACACACAGATACACAGTCACATTCACTTATATATATATATATATATATATATATATATATATATATATATGTATGTATATATACATATATATATATATAAATATATATATATATGGCTACTTCATTTAATCACATGAATCAATATACGAAAGTATAAATTTCTGCGTAAACTTAAATATTCACTTCAAAAGTGCTCAATGCGTATGTAGAGCTACGTAATAAGTTATAAAATATATATGGAAATTAAGATAAACAGAATAGTCCGCCTTTCATCTACGCTAGGATTCATCAGGCTTATGCGACGAGTTGTGGTTGACTCGCGTTTTTATATACGCACATTCTAATTTGTTTGTAGTTAGCCAATCAGCTTTCTAGTTTCCACCGTACCCTTTCTAATCAGCCAATGAGCAGACATTTACAGGACAAACGCTCAGTTTGCCTCTGTTTCAGCCCTTCCTTTATGTGTGCTATTTCAGCGGGGAGAGTAGATATCGAGTGTTCTGACCTATTTTAAACCTAGGTTTAGTTAAATGTGATTTTTTTTATATTATGTAAGTTGATATATATGTATATGTTTATTTTTAGTTATTTATTTTCTATTGTTATTGTTAATTATAAAATTATTTTGTATCGCTCTCCTAGAGTAAAGTTTATCATGTGAACACAGTTCACTATTTCTCTCCTACAGTTTCATAGATGTTGGGGTTCTTTAAAGTATAGCATAGCACATTTTTCATGAAAGCATAATCTACATGGATTTCCTAGGTCTGTTTGCTTCTCTTACTATTTTCCAGTCAACTAACGACGAACGTTCGCTTTCTTTGCGTTCCCAGTATTTGTTTACTAGAGTTGTTTTCATTCGGTGTTTTTTTTATTTTTGAATGTACTTTTGTGGTCATAATATCGGGTTTTGAATTCTAAGGATGTCATACCTACGTAATATTTTTTGTTATTTGTGTCTCTTTCGAAAATATTGTGGCCTGGTAAACTACGTTTTTGGTTAGACATTTATTTTGAAGTGGACAATGTGTGCGGGATGTGCAGTTGCATTTATCTTGGTCGTTATTAGTATTTTTTTATTATTCCTATATTTGCCGTTGTTCGGAGGTGGTTTATTATTATTATTATTATTATTTTTTTTTTTTTATCATTATCATTAATATTATTATTTCTTCTAGTAACATATGTATCCTTTCTTTTAGTTTTATTTTGTGGGCATATCCACATTTTATTGTATATTTTGTAATGTTTTCATTGCTTTATTTAGTATTTGGTTAGTATGTGAGCTTCTCTACATTTTCGCAGCAGCTTTATGATAACTTTACGTCATTTTTATTGAGAGTTTTGTGTAAGGGATTGTTTACGGGGAAATGCTGTTTAATTAGATATAGAAATTTATTGCAACTTTTGTTTTTAACATTAGATTGTATAGCGCCGTATACCAGATTATATTTCTTTTTCTTCTATTTTTAATTTTATTATAGTTATTGGTGTTTTTGCTGCTTATATTTGATATCAATATTTTTGTATCAACTATATTTTAGGGATGTTTCGTAGATATTAATTGACCTGGCTTATTGCTGAGTCTACTTACGATCGAGTTAGGTATCTGTTTTATAATTAATGGTGGGTGATTGGACTAAGGTTTACTAAGCTAACTCGGCTAATTAAAACTCAATGTAATGTGTGTATATAAAAACGAGAGAGGACCACAACTCCTCGCATAAGCCTGGCGAATCCTAGCGTGGATGAAACGCGGAATATTCTGTGTAGCTTAATTACCATATATATTTTATAACTTACTATATATATATATATATATATATATATGTATATATATATATATATATATATATATATATATATATATATATAAAGCTGAATCTATGCGTGAGTATGTGTGTGTGTCTGGTTAGGAATAGGCTCCTATATGGCTGACTATTTAAAAAAAACTGATTACATATAATGATAGAAGATTATCGAGACACAGGAATGGGTATGTTTGATCTGACAGAACTGTGGTTAATTAAAATTGTGGGGTCTACGTTCGCGTCTGATCCACAAAATATGGAAATAAAAAAATAAAAAATAAAAAAACGTTTACAAGTGTTTTTGATATAGAATTTTATAAGAATACTTTGATAAGTATGTTTTAACTTAAATAGGAATGATATAATAAAATTGTGGGATCTGCGTTCCATAGAATGGAAATAGGCTTTAATAAAGACTTTTCATATCTATCTGCGTAAGTATACGTTGATAATTATGTTTCAGTTTGAAGCAATATGGTATAATAAAATCATGGGGTGTTCGTTCGCGCCTGATCCTCCTAGAATGGAAATATACCACAAAGTTAAAGAAGGTTTTTTTAATATAGACCCACAAAATATTGTGATAAGTGCTTGAGTTTAAACAGGTATCGTATAATAAATTATGGGGTTTATCTATTTTTACTTTCGTCATATTTTGCTTTGGTTTTGATACCCCAAATGCAAAGCTATCTCTTTACAACCCTCCCATTCATAACCTATCATACTTTCATAAATCAGAGTCCATTTTCTATATAATGTTTTTGGAACCCAGTCAGCGACGGGTACTTTGGCTTGTATATATATATATATATATATAAATATATATATATATATAAAGGTTGCGGATTTAAAATCCTCTAAAAAGTTTGGACCCTTGAAATGCCCGGTTTATTGGAAATTACCGTGGATTGGGGAGGGGAGTAATAGATTTTCCAAACAGATTCGCAGAAGTATTTACGACTTTTTTTTTTACACAGTGAGCATCACTTATCAAGGCCCGGAAGCCACTCAGGGATAAGGGTTATTGCAAGTACATTACGTTAGTGAGGAGATTTGATGAAGTGTTTACTTAAGGGGCGGTTCATTAGGAAATTGTTAACGTTGGACTTGAACACATCCAAGTTGTAGTCCGGTGGGAAGCAGGCAGACGGAACAGAGTTCCACAGGCGTGCAGTTCTAAGAAAGAAGCTTTGTTCATGGAATCCGCGTTTTGATTTAGGCACAGATATAGAGTGGGGGAAATTTTTCACAGTGGATTCAGCGAGACGGGTGTTTTTAGTGAAAGATTGGCGAGGGGGGACCAGAGATTGGAGTTCAGACGAGTACATGCCATGGAAATAACGATAAAACAAGGATAGGCTCGCAACGTCTCTTCTGTGGGAGAGAGGTTGCAGGGTAGAGAAAAGGGCATCCCCCACTAAGCCACGAAGTCTATTTTGTACTCTGTCAAGGCAGGATAGGTTGTTTTTAGCAGCTCCTGCCCAGATATGGCAACAGTATTCTATCCTTTGACGTACTTTGTTTTCATATAGATAAAGAATTGCATCAGTGGTGAGATATCTTCTGGAGCGGTAGAAGGATCCCACCATATTTCCAGCGACCTTGGCAACAGACTTGATGTACGTGTTCCATTTCAGATCAGGAGTAAAGGCCAAACT
Source organism: Euprymna scolopes (assembly GCF_053919585.1). Classification (NCBI taxonomy): domain Eukaryota; kingdom Metazoa; phylum Mollusca; class Cephalopoda; order Sepiida; family Sepiolidae; genus Euprymna; species Euprymna scolopes. Next base: position 41,637,683 of record NC_136493.1, on the reverse strand, counting down.
CAGAAGCTTGTCAAAACACGGGGTCTCACCCAGACAAGAGTCATCCATCACAATTGATGCCAGATGGGGATCAGAGGGTTGATGATGTAAGGATAGGAGTTAGGTTTTGGGTGCATTAAAGGTAACCAGCCACATCTTTCCCCGCTCAACCACGCGCTCGAGATCAGAGGAGAGAGAATCAGAGAGAACTTTGTCATTTACAGCCTTTGATGTGTTGCCGTAGATATTCGTGTCATACGCATGGATGTCAACGAATGATTTAAGTATGTGTTTAGGGAGGTCATTGATGTAGATCAGGAAGAGAGTTGGGCCCAGGATTGACCCCTGAGGGACTTCAGCATTTATATTGCAGGCCTCCGATTTTTGTCCATCTACCACTACTCTTATGAACCTATCGGAGTGAAATGATTTAATGATTGAGAAAGCATTTCCAGTTATAACGTAGCTTGAAATCTTGTGAAGTAGACCCTTATGCCATACCTTGTCGAAGGCCTGGAATGAACACAAAATCGACTAGAATTGAATTCCAAGGACAAATATTGTAGGAAATATTTTTGTACCTTAAAAAACAGGAATACATCAAACTGATAATATAAGAGTCCACAATATTGAAGCTGGACATGCATTTTTAAAAATCGCTGTTTAGTTCGTTATAAATTCACATATATATATATATATATATATATATATATATATATATGCATATACATATATATATATATATATGTTCCATCAAACATAACGTTTGCTTCGTATTTTATTTAAAACTTCATAGATAATCTTACTTACTCCATTGAAAATTATGTTTGTTTCGTATTTAAGACGACACGAAAATCTTATTCGTATAGGCTGAGCAGAATATCTAGTTTAACAAACTGACCAATCAGATCCGTTGTTAACACTTTTCTCTGTGCTAAAGATTTCAGATTTAAGTGCGCTTTATCTTTAGCAGCATCTTTTTTCGTTTATGTCGTTTTCATGAAGGTGTCAAGTCAACGGATGAGTTTCCTTTTTATTACTTGCGTCATTGAAATATTCTTCAAGAAATTTGATTTTCATTGTCATAAAAAGTGTTAATATAATTTGCATTTCTTCCGTATTTTATTTCATTTTCTTTGTATGTGGCTATCTTAAAGTAAGTTTCGTTTTATGCATACAATTGATTAATCTTACGATTTTAGTGTAATCTTGGTAAAAAGTATCTATAAAATAAACAATAAAGAGATTCTAATGCGAGAGTAATTTATCTCTCTCTCTCTCTCTCTCTCTCTCTCTCTCTCTCTATATATATATATATATATATATATATATATATATATATATATAGGTCCACCATATTATTTCATTTTATGTTGGTAGAGTACTTCAACTTTCTTTAAGTTCCCAGTAATAATTCGCTGAGTCAATAAACTAAAAATTATAAATGTACCAATTTTCTCCTTCTCTCTCACTCTCTCTGTCTCTCTCTCTCTCTCTCTCTCTCTCTATATATATATATATATATATATATATATATATATATATATATTTCTCTCTGTCTCTGCTACTCTCTCTTTCTATGTATACATATTCACTCATCTAGAGAAAATCTTGAAATAAAGATGACACAATGATGAACATATAATTCGGTTTGTTCCTTTTTATTTCTCTCTCTCTCTCACTCAAACTCTCCCTCACTCTCTCTCCACACACACACACACACACACACACACACACACACACACACACACATATATATATATATATATATATATATATATATATATATATATATATATATATATATAAATGATTACCATTTCGCTGAAGATTGCATCCTAGTTATATGCCATATGAGTGAATGCTTTAACTGTTATGCTAAATTCATCGGGAAAAAGTCCGGTTCATAAAATTTGTTTGCTCTGTTTAAATAATTGCACAGTGTTGAAGCGTCTGGTGAATTTGGACAATTACCTAGACATTAATCAATATCATTATGATATTACCTGGATGTTAATCGATATAATTTTGGTATTTTCCTATAACTGCTGTAATTTATGACAAGTCGCCGTTTTGATATTTTCAGTCAAGTTTAAATAGATTGTCAATAAATTGTAGATACAATCTCGAACGAGGTTGACATATACAACATCCGAAAATCTTCTTATAGATTCAGTAACAATTGTTTTTTTATTATAAATACTCACACAGCAATTGGCATATATATATATATATATATATATAATATGTTTATAATATGTTTATATACACATATAATATATATATATATATGTGTATATAAACTGTGCCAATGGCTTTATTGTGAGTTAATAAAATATCAATATTTCACTAAATATACGTCATACTAAAATGAAAATTGTATCTTCAAATGATTGTTTAAAGGTTAGTTATTTCCCAACTTTTATTCAAATTCATGCGATATTCACAAAGTTATGACACTTTATTTATTAACAAATAATGTATACTGTCCATCGCTTTATTGCAGGTCTTTTAATATGCCAAAACTGGGGCGATTAACGGTTATCGCGAAGGAAAGGATTGCTGCTAGACTCGCAGAAAGATTGTTCATCAAAGATTTAGCTATGAAGCTGGAAAGGGATCTAAGAAATTTTGCTTCATTCCTGAACAACCCCAACACCAAAACCAGACAGTACACCAGGAGAAATCTTTCACATCTTGATATTCAATAAATTCGTAGGGAAGTCAACCAAAACCTAAAAGGCACCAGTGCTTCCATTTTAGCCAAAACTAGAATCGCTCCAAGATCAAGACAGCCCCGATGTAATGTGTTGAATTAGATGGCAAGGAACATCAAAGCTATTCCAAAGCCTCCATTGAACGAACAACATAGGGTAAAACAGATGTCTTGGACACAAAATTACATGAAAATTGATTCTTACGTGTCCTATTTACAGATGACGGTCCGGATGGATGGGCTAAAGTTTGGAACTCTAACGGAACTCCACCCCTTACAGAGTTCATCGTCAACGAGGAGGTGGAGTCATCATGTTTTGGGCGGAAATCATTAGGCCATTTATAAACGTCCAAGGATAGACACCTGAGGCACTCCCGCATTTATATCATATTTTTAGATGTACGACCGTCGAGGAAAACCTGGATTTTTCTCTTATATAAGAAGGATTTAATTATGTTAAGTATTCTACCAGTGATACCGTATGATCTAATTTTCCTTAGGAGACCCTCAAGCCATACCTTGTCAAAAGCCTTAGATATATCTAGAGCTACCGTTCTGCCCTAACCTGCTTGTCCAGTGAATGGTATATACGTTCAGAGATTACCGTGAGGATGTATGCTGTGTAACGGGCTTGTCTAAATCCATATTGTTTGCCAGTCAGAAGTTTAGTATCTGTAAGGTGATGGACTAGAGCATGGTAAGTTAGGGTCTCAAATATTTTGGCAAAAAGAGTCTAATGGAGCTAATGGAGCGATTATTTGATGGGTCCGTTCTTTTGCCAGAATTCTTGAATACTGGTACCACAGAAGCAGTTTTCCAACAGCCCGGAAAGCAAGATTCATTAAGGCATTTGTTGTAGAGTTTGGAAAAAAAACTGAAGCTACTTCGGCTGAACACTTTTTTAATAGCACAGCTGGGATGAGATTGGGTCCACATGCTTTGGAAATGTCAAGGTTTTTTATGATAGCATGCACCTGAGCAGGGGCGATTTTTAGATCGTCTCGCGTGGCGGCTGTCCACAAAGGAAATTCAGGCAGGGGGTGGTTGGAATGGTCCACTCTGGAGTTTTAGGCAAACCGACTGGAAAGCATATTAGCCTTTTCGGTTGCTGGGCAAACAACCTCGTGATTGTTGGTTAGTGGGGGAATTGTGGATTGCCCATTATTTACTACACTGTTGTAGATTTTCCAGAAGTCACGAGTTCCTAATATTTGTGCTTCGATGCGTTTTTTACTGGTTTCAGTAAATTCTCACTTAGCTGACGCTATTTCTTTTTTAATGTTACTTCTAACTTCTATTTACTTCTGTCTGTTTGAACTGGACTTATGTCGGTTAAATCTCCGGTACGCATGCTGCCTTTGAGCAATGGCATTTGCCCAAGTAGAAGTAAACCATTGGGGAGAATGGGGCTATAAAATTTCCGCATGGGTACATGTGCTTCAATTGCTGTTTTGAACCATTCAGTGGTCTCATTTGCGCACTGTTTAGCAGGAAGAAAAATATTTCCCCATGGGACATCTCTGATAAGATCTCTGATAGCTTCCCAGTCACCCTTTTTGTAACGACTCGTTGTTTTGAGCACTGATTCTTAAGTTTTGGGGCTAGAGTTTAGAGCGATTTCGATCATTATCACTGCACGATCAGCGTTTCCGAGTGGGCTGTCAGTAGTTGTTATACAATCATCGGGAACTGTGGTCAGAAACAGATCTAGAAGTGGTGCGTGTTGTTCATGCTGGTCATGGAAACGGGTTGCAATCGTAACCATTTGTGATAGGGAGTGAGATATAGCGAAACACTACGAACATCCCGATATTATACAACTGTTGATGAAGCAGCAGCTCTAAGCGTTACCAAAGAATTAGGTCACCTGTACTACCAGTCGGAAACAGCAGCCAGGAACTCTCAATTTCGGTACCTTCAACCCATCAGAAGAAGGTCAACCCAATCTAATTGCACAGGCGTATGTGGTACTCAAGCACTCCCAACTGCCCAGTTTTGAGGGGTGGGATGTGTCGGGAGTAGGGGAAACGACGTTCATTGCCCTAGACAAGAAACAAGATCTACCACTGAGTGTTTTGTCGAATCACTGTTATATCGTCTCTGCGCCTGACATAGGCAAGGAAGGAGTATGGAAGCCGGGCGATAGACAGAGCCTATCTACTCCTTACGTTTTCAGTAGATGCGAATAGATAGAAGCTGTCGGTGTTATTGTGTTTCTACTATTGAAGGAATATAATTTCAGTTTTCATTTAAGAGTCATTGAGCGTTTTGCATAACAGAGAGTCTCGGATTTGATTTGCATTACTCGTTGCAAAACCATCTAGGAAGAGGCATTGCTATGTAAGGAGGGTCGCTTTGCATATGAGTTCATACTTTGGCTGGTAAGTACCAAACTGGATAAGAATGAACTCTAAGGCATGTCTTAGAGGTAGAAATGTATAGATGTTTAGTGATGACTGTTAGGTGCTTAGACTGTGACTGTTAGGAACTGGAGGCTAAGGATTCCACTACCAAGGTGTGTGTAATGTAGAGTTTTAGTGGCAGCTAGAGAGGGGAGAAGACTGTTAGCTTTCAAGGGGCGGGGTTATTAACTTACAACATACAGTAGAGTTTCATTAGGATTTAGAGTTTCAAGTAATGTTTTACCTTGAGAAACAGAAAAAATATTTTTTCTTCATTTTACTATTTAGCATGCAGTTTAGACAAACGCAGTCGTCTGGGAGGTAAAGAGAAACACTTATTACATGCTGATTCGGATTCGTATTTATAGGCAGTCGAAACATTGTATCTATACAGAAAATAGTCCTAGTGACGCAGCTAATATATATATATATATCGTATTACGATTAGATCACTGTCTGACCGACGTAAAGAACATTTAAAATTAAAATGTTTAAATTCAACGTTATTTCACGCGGTTAATGGTAGCCGAATGGATACGGTCTTTGCTAATCGAGCCAGAGATGTCTCGTGTTGCCGGATCGAATCGTTCGACTGGTGTTAATTGTAACACCTTGGACTGAAGATTCTCGAAAGGATGAAACGCTAGTGTTTGTAGGTATTTAATTATTATATTTGATATATATATATATATATATATATATATATATATATATATATATATATATATATATATTAGCATTTCATCCAGGCGTTGCCAGGGTGTGTTTGGGTGTGTATGTTGAGAAAAACAAAAAGTGGTAGTAGGAAGGCAGGCTCGAACCCGTACCGCAAAGGAGGAAAATAACGGGGCAAAACCTAAGGTTTATGCTATTACGACCACCGCCAAACTGGAAGCGACATTTTTTTAAATTAAGGCTAGACAATCTAAAGGAGAGGATACCTTTTAAAAATATCGGCGAAAAAAGTGACCCCCCTGTAGAAAAGTGCCCAGTTGAAGAGGAAGATATTAATGTTATTAGCAATGTTTTCGATATTTGTCGTATGAACGGTCGAACTTAAAAACGATACCGATCTTGGTAAAATCCGTCGCCTATATTAAAAGTTTAAGGCAGACATGCAAACAGACATACATACATACATTTATATATTGGTAACTAAAGATTGGCGACCCAAACTGGTGAAAAAGTTTGCCCTATCTCTGAATACCCTTTAAGTAAAATTTCAAATATTTAGACCAGAGTAATTTGGAAGAGACCGCGGAGGTCAATGTTTTTGTTAAATTTGACCCCTTAAAATTTATTGTGTTGGGCTCAAATTAAGTTATTAGGTTCGATCCATGTCCAAGGAAGCTATATGTAAAATTCCAAGTGCGTAGACCCAACATTTTTGGAGGAGTTCTGTAGCGTTCTCAAAGGTAAAATCGTTGAACTTTGCCCCCTTAATCGTCAAATTTCTGTCCAAAAACCGATCACACCGATTTTCCCAAATCTCAGTACTCTATATATCAAATTTCGAGTCTGTAGATTAAAATTGACAAAGTTATTGCGTAGGGAAATGTACACAGACACACACACAGAGACACGTTCACTTTTATAGATATATAGATATATTCAAACGGTCACTGAATTTTAAGAGTAAATGAGCTCGTGAAGAACACTAATCTGACTGATAACGAGGCGTAAAACATCCAGCCAGCAATTACTCAATGGAACGGAGTGATACGTATACATTTATTGACATGCCGTAATTCACGTTTTATCCTTCCCAACCGATAGAATATTATTTTAAGTATACATTCGGAGGAAAAAGAAAATCCTTGCCACTTTTTACCGGAAAATCGGAGATATTAAAACATGTTAAACACACACATAATATAAATAGAGAACATAAAGTCTGCAAAGTATTTATATAAGTAAAACTTTCACCGCTTAATATACAGATTCATGATTTCACCTGGCGCAATTGAAAATTGCCGAAACGCATGTAGAATATTATCCAAAAAGTCCAAGAAATCTATATAATTCATAATTTTCCTCTCTCCAAAATAAAAAAAAAGCTATGGGACTTTTGTGAACATTTAGACAATCTTACCTGCCACTCCTTACCGTAATAATAACACTATCCTAGCCCTTACACTATCTTAACCCTTACTCCTATCTAACCTTTACCCTAACCTTATTCTTACCCTCATATTAACCCTTTTTTTAACGCTAACCAACACCTTAGCCCTTACCTTATCAGTATCCCTTACCATTATTCGTACGAGCTCTTTTCATAATCCACTACATGTGTCCAAATATTATCCATATTATTAACACTATCACTAAATCTGATCTCAGTATATCACTAACGCTTACCCTATCCTAAGACTAACCATCACCATAAATCTAGCCTAAACCCTAACCCTATCATTACACAGAATCTTAGCCCTAGCTTTGACGCTTACTCTATAATAAACCAAAAGCCTGCCTGATCCTAACCCTAATGCTATCACTCACCCTTACACTAACACATACCCTACCTTCAACTTAACACTAACACTTACTCTGTCCTGCCTCTAACCGAAACTCTTGTCCTAACCCGAACTATAGCTTTAACAGTAACCCTTACTCTAGATCTAATCTTACCTCTTATTTTCTCCTTAAATCTTGACCCAATCCTACTCCGAATGTATGTATACCACGTGTTTTTGGCAATTTAATTAGTTCCAAAACTCAGCGACGATTCATAAGAATTTAACAAATAGAATGTTCATAAAAGAATAATAATCTGAATTGTGTAGTAGGCTATGTGGCAATATCCCTTAAGGTCGCGCATTAAGAGGGTCATCCATCACCCAGATCCTATATTTGGACCTTTTTTACAGCCATAAATGCTTCAATGATAATCATTTGTTTTACAAGTTTTTCATATGAAGTAGAGGTGAAATGTTTCCAAATATTTCTTCTATATGGTATATACCCTCTTGTGTTTTTATATATAAAGTAAATTTCAAAGTGTATAAGGATTAATAGATTATATATATATATATATATATATATATATATATATGTGTATGTATATAGGAGAGATTTATAATTAATTTATTTTCCGCTCGATCATCTAAGATGTTTTGAATCGATCTGTCAGGTTCACTATTTGAAAAGGGGAATTTTTCCCAAAATATACCATGGATATTGTCGTTGACATAACGAGTAAGACATTTGTATTTAATACAACTGAATAAATATATGTATATATAGACATATATGTAAGTGGTTATTGACTTCTAAATCGCTGCTTGTTTTCGTCTTCTCTCACCAACGCCGACTACATCTCATTCCCTGCAGTGAGATAGCTTTCTAAATCTTTACTACATATCTATCAAACACACTGCTTCGAGCAAACTACATTTCAATTCTCTCTCTCTCTCTCTCTCTCTCTCTATATATATATATATATATATATATATATATTTATATATATATATATATATACTCGTAGATTTAAAAGTTAAGAAAGCGGGAAAGCCCATAAAATAAAATAAAAAGAAAAAAGAAAGTGAGGAAAAGAATATGTTAACATATCATGCTGAAATTTAAAGTAAAATCCAACGTATATACTTAATGATAATAATATTTAACTGAAATATTAGAGTTTGATGAACCTCTTAAAATATTGCATATATTGATAAGGTGTATTAACTTAAAAAGATATAATCCTACTACTACTACTACTACTACTACTAATAATAATAATAATAACAAATAATAATGATAATACTCATGATACCAATAATATTAGTCGCCTTAAAAATAATGATAATAATGAAATAATAAAAAATAATAATAAATATAAAAATAAAAATGATGAGCCATGAAAATAATTATGATAATAAAATAATTAAAAAAGTAATAATAAAAATGAAAGTATAATAATAATAAATATAATAATTATAATATTACTATTAATAATCTTAACAATAATGAAAGTAGCATTTATAATAACAATAATAGTGATAATTCTTTCAATTATAATATAATATAACATAATAATATTAGTGTAAAAACGATGATAATAATATTAATTAAAATGATAATAATATTAATGACAATATAATTTATGATAATAATAATAATCATAATAATAGCAATAACAATAATCATTACAATAAGTATTGCTTTGTATTATAGCGCCACTACTATCAATGCTACCATTAAAACAATAATAATAATAATAATAATAATAATAATAATAATAATAATATTAATAATAATAATAATTTAAGAATTTAAGAATCTTTTTAATAATTTAGTCCCTAGGAATAAATAATACTTTAGTCCCTAGGAACTGCCAAAATAAGAAATGAATGCCCTCTAAATAACGTGTTCATACACAAGGATGCGGTATACGCTTGCAATTACCGACACATAGGCGTGACCATATCTACAGAACAAAAAAATGAGTCTTATCAAAATACTTTGGGCGCAAATATAGGTAACCAGGATTCTAATAAAATCCACGCCAATCAAAATAGCCATTCCAGTATCATTGTCCCTAATATATACCCACAGGTTACTAGCCAGCTTTCGTGTTGGTATCTCTAAGAATATAAGTCAACACGGTTTTCCAACATAACACTTGCCGACTCTCAGTTGAATAAGCCATTAAACAATGGAAACATATTAAAAAATATTGACTTATATTGGTACAACCTCAATTTAATAAAAATAAGAATTTCAAACAACACGAATTCCTTCAAAAATGACAAAAAATAATAGTACATCATTAACTACATTAATTAATAGGCAACAAGAAGATTCTCTATTCATTAGTATACTAAAAATGCTATATTCTACACTCCAGGAGCTAAATCTTGTAATTTTCGCATGTCCGAAGCAGTTAATATTATAACTTTCCCTAAATCTATAATAAATGCCAAAAATGAGTTAGTTTCTAGATGTAAACACAAGAAAAAAATTAAATACATCCAACATAATATAGATTATCCTTACACATTCACCGTTTGAAAAATAAAACACCCATTATTTATTACTATTCACCTAATATACTACATTCCTTTTAGCTGATATACTAATATCCTCCTATTTCATACTGTACACACTTTCACATATTATAATTTAAATTCCAAAACGCTCATTTAACTTATAGGAATTAGCGTGAATACTGTATTAACACTGTTTGAACAGACCCTAATCAATACCATTATAAAGCTAAATTATCATACCCATAAGTAGATCATATAGTTTCCTGTTGAACAATATTTCCCGCTATATACGTATTTGAAAGTGCAATTACTCATAATAATCGAAATGCGTCATCTCCGTTACTTGTTAGCAATCAAAAAGTGTCTTTTTACGATTATTATTATTATTATTATTATTATTATTATTATTATTATTATTATTATTACTTCTTTTGCTGCTACTGTATATATATATATATATATATATATATATATATATATATGGGTATATACATGTATATATGTATGTATATGTGTGTATATATATATATATATATATATATATATATATATATATATATATATATATATATATGCGTAGTTCCTTGAATATTCTAAGAAAGGTTGCAGGACACCCTACTTTCTGATTAACCAGAGAGCACCCCTGTAAACGGTGTCAAATGCTTTGGTTAGGTCCACCCACACTTGATACAGTGGTACCTGTTGTTCAATGCATTTCTCCTGGACTTGAAAAATCATATCCATAATTCCTCTGCCAGACCTAAAGCCACTTTGTGGCTGTGGAATAACATTAAGACGAACATCCTCCAGTAATCTGTTTAATAGAAGTCGCGCGGGAACTTTTCCAGCAGCTTCCAAAACCATAATCCCACGGTAGTAGTCACAAAGATTCTTCTGCCCCTTTCCTTTAAACAGGGTTATCAAGACACCATCAATTCAATCCTGTGGAACGGGAGTACCTTCCCAGATTTCCTTAACAAAACCAAGTGTAGCATTATCAATATTCACACCTCCAATCCTAAGAACTCACACGGAAACACCATACCAACGAGGTGCCATGCTACTGCGGATTTGTGCGATTGTCAACTGCACCTCAACCAGATTAGGAAACGGTCCATTCTGAATATGATATCATATTGTGGTAAGCTCTCAATTGCATCATCATCTACAGTTGAGAGATTGTGAAACACATCAGTAAAGTTCTCCTGCTCTCTTTTCAACATATTTTCTGGGCCCTTAATGATAACAGAACAATCTTTCGACATCAGGGAAGATATTGAAGAGATAGGAGGACTTGGCGCAGGAGTCCAAAAATTCTTTCGAATTTTTTGTGTCAAACCCCCTTTGGATATGCTCTGTTATATTCATCCACCATTGGTTTTTCATTTTTCTTAGCTCACATTGCAATGTGGATTTTACCTTTTTGTATTGTCGCAAATTAATTGTATTATCAGAATGATCTTCACGGAGTAAAAATTCATAAATTGTTTGTTTATTCATTAGCAACTGATTAATTTCCAAAGTGTTGTCGTCAAACCAGTCCTTGTTCTTATCCCTCTTGAAACCAAGAACTTCAGCACCGGCAGAATAAACATGTCTTAAAATTCACCAATGTTCCATCAAATGCAAGATTATCAAGCTTTTCCGCCATACTCTTTTGAAATCCAGGCAAGTTGGCGACATCAATACGGCTACCACTATGACGAACCTTCTTACTGATTCGTAAATTAAACTTTCCTCTCACCAAATTGTGATCGATTTCACATTCAGCACCTCGCATGACACCAACAGTATATGCATCTCGAAGGTCGCGTTTTCGAGTTATGATGAAGTCAATTAGGTGGCCATGCTTTGAACGTGGGTGTATCCAAGTAGCTTTGTGCTTCAGTTTACGGCGAAAAAGAAAAGTGTTACAGATAGCAAGGTTAAATTCTGAACAAAGTTCTAGTAGCTTAAGGCCATTAGCATTCATGGTACCGACACTATAGAGGCCAAGAGGACCCCATGCCTCATAGTCTTTCCCAACACGGACATTGAAATCACCAAGAATAACAGGTTTTTCATTAATTAATGTGGATGCAACAACAGAACACAGAGACTCATAAAAGCACCATATGTCATCTTCATTCGCTTGAAGGGTTGGTGCATAGACCGAAATAATAATGATCAATCTGTCACCGGAGAGATGAACACGAAGTTTCATGATAAGATCACAGATACTGGAAGGAAATTCCATAGTACCAACCAATGATTTTTTAATCGCAAAACCGACTCCACCATTTCTACTGATACCCTCCGGTTTACCAATGCAGAAGAGAGTGTAGCCTGAAGATACCTCTGTCATTTGATCTTCTGAGAGACGGGTCTCTTACAGAGCAGCAATATCTATATCAAGTCTCCGTAGCTCTGCAGTGATGAGCACTGTCCTGCGCTGTAGACGGTTGGATGGCGCTTTATCAAGAAGAGTGCGTACATTTCAACAGCATCAATTGAGCTTTACTCATGCTTACATGAACCACCGTTAGCCGCAGGAAACTAACCAGTGATAGTATGGCAGACAATTTTTAGTGCACCTTTTCTAGCAATTTCCCAAGACATTGGGTGAGCAGTGCTCTCCCTGAATAGGGATGCTCAGTCACAGGAACACCCACTGGAGTTTGCCTTTGTCATGTGAAGGCACAACAACGATGTTAAGATAGGGTTTTTGTCGCCTCTGTGCAGATTTGTGAATGTGTGCCTCCAACGTGTCAGGTCTGTACACGTTGGCAGTTCTCCATCGCCATAGGATTACAATAGAAATGAACGACAGACAAAGATAAGATGGAAAAAGATAAAAGATAAAAGATAGATCTCAAATAACATCTGTACATCGTTGTATTAAAGTGACAAGCGCTTGTTCGACACGAGTGCCACTCTCTAAGTTTCAGCAACAATAACCCAGTGACAAGCCATTGCAAGATGATTGGTAATTGTTTGGACGGCAGATTTCTCGTAAGCGTTGTCCTCTCCTAGAAGAATTGCCTCCACCACGGGTTACAGGAGCTCCTTCTACTCCGCTAATATCATTTACCCATAACTGGAACTTAGGTAGCTTGGCATCAAAGAATATTCAAGGAACTGCACAGGGACATGAAAGCTCGGGTCTCGTTTAACGGAAAATTGTCTGATGAAATCCCAGTGGACAATGGTGTCAAACAAGATGATATTCCTGCCCCTAATCATTTCTCCTTATATTCTGAAGCTCTACTTGCTCATATGTTTCGAGATTGCGATAGGGGTGCCATGTTGAAGTCTCGAACCAGAGGTCACATTTTTAATATAAGAAGATTTAATGCTAGATCCAAGCTGCATCATGATTTGGTCAAGAAGTTATTGTATGCAAACGATGCTGTTTTTTGTCGCACACTGAGACTGATATGCAGCATATAATCGATAGCTTTGCTGACTCCTGTACTGCCTTTGGTCTGAAGTTCCGTCTGTAAAAAGCGGTTCATCCTTCGCAAGGACGTGATGCCCTCAACAAATAGGTTTTTTTTTTCTTCCGAAATCGTGTCTAGGGAGTCGGTTAATTTCAGTTAATGTTTGTAGATGTGATATCTACCGCCTGCATATCAGCAGTAACTATCTTAGTTGTATAGGACGCGTTGCTTGTCATATCGTAGAATGTAAAACTGGATAAAAAATATGTATTTAAAAATCGAAACATAGCCAATAGATTGCGCCGTGGTCCATATGGTTAGGTCGTCAGTATTGCACACTTCATGAGTGCGACGACCTGGGTTCGCGCCTATGTCGAAGCACGTCACTGATGAGATGCAGCACATCGAACCCGACTTTTGGTCTGGCGTTGTCCGTTGTCGATGCAATTGCTCGATTCTATCTAATTCTGTGTTCTAGCTTTATCGTGAAAGATGTATGTGAACGGGTATGTATATATCTATCTATAATCTCCTCTTAATGTCTAATGTATATATATATATTATATTATTTATGATTGTTGTAGAGGTAGCATTGATGGTGGTGGTCGTGGTATAATACAGATATAATCCTTATCGTCATGACCATTATTATTATTATTATTATTAAGTATATTATCATTTATATTACTATCAACATTATCCTTATTGTTTTTTTACCATTATTATTATTAATATTATATTCTATTCTTATTATTATCGTTATTATTTTATTATTGTTTTAGTAGTAGTAGTGGTGCTATTATACAAGTGTGCTACTTATTTTAATGATTATTATTATTGGTATTATTATCATTATTATTATTATTATTAATTATATTGTCATTAATATTATTATCATCATTTTTACACAAATGTTATATTATTATGATATATTATATTCTCATTAAATTAATCATTATTATTATTGTTGTTATAAATTCTACTTTCATTATTGTTATGATCATAAATAGTAATATTGTAATTATTATAATAAAATTATTATTTTTATTTTTAATGCTTATTATTGCTTATTTTTATTATGATTTTATTATTATTTTATTATCATCGTTGTTTTTAAGTCTACTAATATAATTGTTATTATGATTATTTTTATTATTATTATTATTTATTTTTGTTAGCATTATTATTATATATTTAAAAGTTAATACACCTTGCTAATATATGCAATATTTTAAGAGATTAAGCAAACTCTAATATTTCAGTTAAATATTATTATCATTAAGTATATACGTTGGTTTATACTTTAAATTTTAGCATTATATGTTAAGAGTAAGCAAACAGTAGTTATTTTTCTTTCTTTCGTTTTTCTTTTTCTTTTCTTTTATTGTCTTTCCCACCTTCTTTACTTTTAAATCTTAGCTTGAACGTTGACCTATTTTTTAATCGTTTCAAATCCTGTTTAGACATTCCATATTCAAAATTACTAAGTAAGATGCTCTCTTAATTTTCTTTTCTGTTTCTTTCTTTTTCCTTTTCCCCCTTACTTCCTTATTTTTAGAGGATAGAATTATATTTTTTGGATTTTAAACAATATTATAACATTTTCACTTGTGCTGACATACAAATAAAATCTTGATAACAAAAACTGCATCTGATTTTTAAAGACTATTTTGCTTTGGTTTGATAAACAATTCTTTAATTAAATTATTTTAATTGTAATTAATTATTTCAATTTTCATTTAATTTTATTTGCCTGTCTACAGATATCTTTTAGTTTTTATTCACAAATTAATTGAAAACTTGAACTGAATTTTGACACTGAAATATGAAAACACTTTTTACCAGATTGATATAATCAAACATTTGCCGGATATCCAATTAAACTAGAGAAAAACTGTGTTTATATGTATATATTTGATTGTTACTAGCTTCCATAAATTTCCATGGCAGGATTTAGCATACAATTTCGATTTGAAGTTCAATATCCCTTCTTTTTTTGCTGCATCAATATACAATTTCTCTTATCCTATGTAGCTAAAATGATTTAAAGCTTTAGAAAACGATATAATATATGAGAAATATTTGAAATCAAGTATATTCTTGCTATTATTTCACATCATTTTTTTGTCTCTCTTCTATCAAGCCCAAACGTCTTGTGTGTAAAATAAAAAGCAACTGCAACTGTATTAACAAATATCTTTACCCACTCAATAATGATTGCATCCATAAAGATGTAATACATTCATGCACCATTACAGAGCTCCCACGCAATTCTCCCATAATAGACAATAACATTTTGCCACCAAATTATCCTTCCTCCGACCCTCCCTCTGATATAATTATTAACCCAACAAACGAATCAACCAGCCCCTCTATTTTCAATCATACAACCAGCTATAATAATAATAATAATAATAATAATAATAATAATAATAATAATAATAATAATAATAATAATAATAATATTAATAATAATAATAATAATAATAATAATAATATTAATCATGATATTTTTCATAGCAGCCATCCTAACACAGACAACATTAATTATCCCCTCCAAACCAATCCTGCTACAATCACTGTCCTTCCCTCTGTTCATCAAAATGAACAAAATTTAAATTCTCTTCCCAGTATAAATCAACAAATTAATAATAATTCTCGACCCCGAGCTATTAATAAAACATATAGATATATAGGTGATACTTCAACATTAATAAAGGAAACAATTTCAAAACACACCTCTTCTTTCAATAATCAAAATTCAAATAATAACCAGATAACTTCTCTAACTACACTGGTTAAAAGCTTAACTCTGCCAATACCCACTTTTCAATTAAATCGACCATCCTAAAAAAGTTAATTCTTACACTCCAGGATATTAGTCTTATCACCTCTGTACATCTTAAGCTATAAATATTATAACCTCCCCTCAAAGTAGTAATATAATAAAAGCCAAAAACGAACTGATCTCTTATTGCAAACATATGTCCAAGTTTAAATAGGGTAAATTTGAAATTACATAGCTATTAATTAAACATTCAAATATATATATATATATTCCCATTATTGTTTTCTTTTTTATAATCTTACCTTCTAAGCTTTTCATATTTTTAATTTTATTTGTTTTTCTTTATTTCTTTGGCCGGTTTTCCATCTGCTGTCTCCGTTTTATGGTATAAGTATACCTATTAATTAAATATATACATCAACCTACTTATTTTTATTCTATGTATTTGTTTACTTATATTTTACTATATGCATTTACATACACATTTATTTACCTTATTCCGGAGTTTGTAGATACCGGCCAGTCCTTCCCCCTTATTTGTATGTAAGTATGTATGTATGTTTTTGTTTAACTTGTATATGTGTTATGATATGTTTTTGGATATGTGTATATATTTATGCATGCGTGTGTGTTTGTATATATATATATATGTATATATATATATATATATGTGTGGGTGTGTGTGTTATTGTATATGTATACATATATGTATATATATATTTATATGCGTATGTGTATGTATGTACATGTATGTGTGCATTTGTGTGTCTGTATGTATGTATATGTATGTGTATGTGTGTATATATATGTGTGTGTGTATATATAGCGTTTTTTAACTTTAATTTTCTATTTTCAATTTATTTACTTTCATTTTTTTCAATATAATAGACGCTCCATTTCATAAACTTAGCCATTTATTTGTTCTTCTGACCAGTTTTCTTAATTTAATTCTGGGACTTTCGCGTGCATACCTAAGTTGACCTAATTATTAACGTTAACTTTCGCGCTTTTTGTCAGGGTCAGTTTGACCTTGCTGTTCAAATTTAAACTTTCACCGCTTTTCGTTTTGTGTTTTTGTTTTTTTTAAACCTTAATTTACTTCATTCTTCCAGCCTTGACAGACGTGTTTTAAATATTATCTCCAGTGCTTTTTCTTTTAATGATTTGGAATTCATACCATTTGCGCCTTTTTTCAAGGAACTCTGCCTTTTGGATCATTTTGGACCATTTTGAATCCACCCATTGAATTGGAAATTTTAAATTCGACCGTTTTGGATTTTACCATTTTTGGATTTTTTACCCTTCACTGGACTATCGATTCATGTGAAATCTTTTTATCATTTTTCTTTTACCTCCTATTCCCCCTACCTCACCCCTTTTTTTAACCAAGTAAGATCTTTGACTTACTTGTAGTTTCATTAAATACTTTTATATGCAAAATCCGATCCTGCATTTTTCTAATTCCTGCCCTCTGATGAGAAGGGGAGTATTTCTTCGAAACTCCGCGGATTAAGGACTATCCACCTATCGTGTGCTTCCTTTTTTAAAATTGAATATGTTTTAACTCTTTTTCAAGATGTCTTTTAACATGTTTTATTAATCATTTGTTCATATATATATATATATATATATATATATATATATATGTATATATATATATACATACACACACACACATATATATATATATATATACATATATGTATGTATATTTGTGTTAATTTTATTTCTCAAATTAGATATATTAGTAGTAAAGATAGGTCCAGCATGTTTTCGGTGGAGAATACTGGAGAACAGTGGAGAGTATTGTAAAAAAAAATCCGGTCAACTTTTTGTACTCCGATGTCAGCTATAGTTGTCCGATGTGGAAAGAGTATGCCCCATTATAGGGCTCACACAGCCTTTGGAAGTTATGCAGTTTAATTTATATAATTATAAAACTCAAATGATCTTGTAACGAGTGATGTAACCCACTTTCCTGTTTACGCCATCCGGTTGCGTATGCGCGCATAAACATTAACCCATAACAACGTAAACAAATAAACACAAATCGCTTCTTTTGCAGATTTTGGCCTGCGCACTGAAATATTAACGTTATAATTTCGAAACCATTATTTAACATGGGAAGAGTGGAGACAACTATTATTATTACAGCAATACTGTCGCTATTTACTTACAACTAAACAACTTTAACTTATTGACAAACATAAGAACACTTGTAGTAAAGCCAAGACTACTGCTACTAATACTACTAATACTCTCTATCCGCCCCGTTCCCTTCCTTCCTTCTTTTGTTTTGATTACATTTCTAGATACAAAATAGTTGTGTGAGAACGGATAATTTGTTGACACATTTACTAATCTGTTTCAATATTAGTTTTACATTATTTTAATTATTTAGGTTTTATTTTTATTGCTTCAGGTTTTATTAATTATTATTATTATTTTTTTTTTAGATTTTAAGTTTCTATAACTTGGTTAAAGGATTCCAATATGGGGTTTTTATTCTTATATTTCTCATCGGTACGTTCATGTGCGTTTTTGCTGCTAAATGCCTTTCGGCGGCGTTTGATTCGTAGGAAAATCATGTTTAATTTTCGATTTTTGAGCGATTATTCGGAAAAATAGGTAACTTTACACGAATAGGGAGGATTTATTTTTCATGTTTGAATGATCCGTCCGTGATTTTTCAGTTAAATATACTTTCATAGAAATGTTTCTGTTATGTCAAAATAATAAAAAAAAAATTTTTCTTTACGTCACAAGTGTCACGCTCATACATGAATTCCATAGCTAATATAACATACTGACCCAACGGATCACGAGTAATATAATATATATATATATATATATATATATATATATATATATATATATATATATATATATATATATATATATATATGTCTTATGCTCTTCTGGTAAGTTATTTTAAATAACAACAAGACGAGTAAACCACGTTTTACCTTCAACCGTTTAACTCAATTTGTTCCTTATTTCGTGACGTGCAGGAACTTTATTTTCAAGCGAGATGACATAACGGAAAGTGCGACCAACCTTTATGTTATGAACGTTCATGCATGTTAATTGATTGTGAGTTGTGATTCATTTGGCATATATTTAGACGGGAGGAATATATAACATTTTAATTGTAGCATAATGCTTTTCTAGTAAGTAATGAAAATATAAACAGCAAAATATTCGTTTATATTACATTCTAATCAGTGCATGCAATTATTGTCTAAAAATAGAAGAAACAGAGGGCAGACAAGGAATTCCAATAAGAAACTGTGATTGAGGAACATATTTCAGTACGAAAATATCTCGATGTCTATGGTGAAGTATGTTGTATACACCTTTGAACTAATGCAGTTATTTTACTGTTTTGATTTATGTAGATTTAAGAAGTGAGCCGTACTAAAGGTTTGTGCACTTTCGCATCGAACATTTTATTTATGTAATAACTAGAGCAATGACAACAGCATATTGTTTTTGTTATTTTGACTCTCGAGTATATATCCGACACAGCTAGACACAAGTAATCAACTGAGAACCACATCACTCTACATAAAAACATATAACATATCAATGGATATATATCGGAGAATAAAAACAAGTAAAAGAATATTCTGTTGTCATAGCCCTAGTAATAACTAACATAATGTGAGGGTGTCCGGCCGTGCATGGTTGAAATGATGAAATATATTTTAATTCACGCAGATTTCGTATTTTTATTATTACAAACCCATATTACACTGCGTGTCAAATTATTAACGAGATATTTTTTTTACCAGGTTCAGAAACTTACCGGCAGTTTCTTGTCAAAAACTTCGGAAACGTAGTCAATGTTGAGCTGCGCGTACTGTGAAATTTTTTTTACTGTTCCGCGCAAGGTAAAAAAAAACAAAAAAACTTGCCATCCTAATTGCTGAATCCACGGTATTTAAGGTGTGTCAAATTATTAACAAGGCAGTCTGTTTCGTAAATATAATGGGTCGTAAAGCTGGTGTGAGTAGTTCTGAAAAGAGTATTATTAAATAACAGCAAGCAAAAGGTAAAACTACCCTCGAAATATCGAAAATGATAGGAAGTTACCATTAAACTGTGAAGAACTTTGTCCAGGACCGACAAAGATACGTAAATCTAGAGTTGTTTCACGCCGTTTTCTACTCCAAATTAAACGTGAAGTTGTTAAGAACCCTGAGCAGACGTCGAAAATTTTGACCAAGCTGGACCGAAGAATGTCTCAAAAAGTACTCGATGTCGCCTTCTGAAAGAAGTGGCCAAGTCTGTTAAGCATGTGACAAAGCCTCCATTAAACCAATAACACATACAAAACTGATTGGAATGGGCAGAGGACAACATGAAAACGGATTTTTTTAAAGTTTTGTTCAAGGATGAAGTGCGTGTCACTCTTGATAGCCCATATAGCTGGAGCAAGGGATGGGTTCTAGATGGACGACATCGTTATCAGCGTTTAAGGAACCAACAAGGGATAATGATTTGGGCTGGGATTATCGGATGTACTTCAGTAGCCCCATGGAGAGTCCCAGAACGCGTAAAAATGACGTCAAATGCTTACATAGTTTTTTCTGAAAGAGCACTTTGAATCATGGCTAAAGAAGCAAGAAGTTAAGAAGAACCATTATTTTTATGCAGGATAATCTTCCCTCGTATGTAGCACACAAAAGCAAAGAGTATTTGCAACAACTGAGGATGGAGTGATCTGCGAGTTCACCAGATTTGAACCCAATTGAGAACCTTTGGAGTATCATGAAGCGACGCCTCTATGTAAGTGGACTTCAATTTAAGAGCAAAGATGAGTTGTGGGATTTCAGGAAATCATAAATTTGACTAATTCTGTGGACGAAAGTCGTTTACAAGTCATTCATGAAAAGGATCGCATGCCCTCTACTAATAATGTCAACGTTGAAATTGCTATGTAGTTATTGGTTTCTAATCATTTTTTCCTAGTTCATTTAATATTTAAAAATTATTTCAATAAACAGGTTATGGGTATAGTTGTTTTTCCTCAACCTCGTTAATAACATGACACACAGAAGTCAACAGATATTCCCATCGTCTGCAATAGTTTCGCTGATACTACTTTAAGTACTTTTATTTTCTGACTGGAGTAGCTGAATAGTATTGTAAGTACTTTCTCAATGTTTCATAGATGTTTATTCACTCGTTCTTTAAATATAAAAAAAAATGTAAACTCGTTAATAATTTGATGCGCACTGTATATTGAATATTATATTGTGCCCAATATATATTAAGCTTCGTATTTAAAAATGGCTTGAGTGCTATGGAAAGCAAAACACTAAGCCGCGTATCCTACAGAAAGAGAAAGAGTAAAGAAAAGTTTTACATAAAACAGATTAAATTGTTGATTAGTTGGTTGTGTTTGTTTTACGGCAAATCAACCCTTTTAATGTTATTTAATGCCGAATCCAGTTATTCAGAAGAATTGTTTTTAAGTAGGTTTCTATTTAACCCGTAGTTGGGATCCTTACAGGTACTACCACTCCGGATCAGAGTGGGCCTGGGAACAATGGCAATTAAGGTGTGGCTGTACACTCCCCAAAGCCGGCAAGCTGCGGCCTCATCATCGGATATAGTTTAAGGTCATATGCAGGACCAAAACAAATCAAAGAAATCAATTTAATTTGGACATGTGCACAAATAAATACACAGAAGTCGGCAAGTTGAAATATACATGTTCGCATTTCAACTTGACGATATATGTAAGTATGTGTTATTAGTCCATGCAAACACTCGTGATAAGCCATCGTTTGTACGTGGTTACTATGTCCTTTTAATTTCAGTGTTACCTGGCTGGTAGTTGAAGAGTTTATCGGTTAAATATCTAAACTCAGATAGAGAGACACAAACATACATCGACTGTTTTATTTATATACATAATGGCGTTATGCAATCATGCACGAACTAGAACACATGACAGCATCATATACACACTGCTACGCATGCTCACGTATATAATTCTTTCATACACCCTCTCAAATAGAAGTATGCACGCTAATGTAAACTTACTTATATTTACACATATAAACTCACACGGGGGAGAACTTGAATGCCTACTAGACACTGTCCTCGAGTGCCTAAGGTCTCTCTGTACATGGGTTTGTCATAACAATCTGGCAGCAGGATACTTTTTCCATAGAAGTAAACCATGACCAAATATTCAAAATCACATAGTATTCGCTGCCCAAAAAAGATCTCCTCACTATGGCTAACCCATATAAGCTTTTACGAGGAATGGTGCACCTTCTCCAAGAGATGTTACCTCAAGTAACACCACGAAACTGGATACTCCACCAGACTAGATAAATTATTGTCCTAGAATCCAGTAAGACCAAGAGACCAAAATAAAAAGTTATAATACAGTATATGAAAATGGTTAATTAGGAAGAGGAAAATTATGTTCTCAAGTTCTTTATTAACTCAGTGTTTGAGAGATAAAGAACTTAAATTGAACATTCTAATATCAATGTATCTCATATAGACTTCAAGTGCTAGCCCCAAGTTGTGGGCCCCTTGATTTCTGAGAACTTCGACTGAAGCAATCTATATGTACATGTCTACTTAACAATGTTTTAAAAAGAAACAATTTTTCGGAATTTTTTCAGATGAGGATTGGTGAGTTTATATTTATTCTCTAAATCGAACTACTCTCAGTTTTCAGCTCATCCAATCTATAATATAAGTGCGTCTTACTGAACTTGAGGATCTTTATATTCGAATTAGCCAAACGAACATGCTAACAGTAATTATGTAAATCCAAGGAACATAACTTTATTTATTTCGTTCTAAAATACCCTGGACACACATACTCTGTTAAATCCATATCATGGGTTGGCGTATGTTTCCTCTGCTAAACGGATAAATTATCGCCTATTAAAATCCAGTATACAACAATACTTACTAGCTAATTTAAGATGAAATTAAGCGTCAACAAAACAGGCCAAAACGCTCCAATATAAATTGGTTGACATCGTGCGTCATACCGCACACGATTATTTCTGACACAACATTGAAGGCCTATCGTCAAAATCATCTCCATTATAGCAATTGTAATATCGATTGGTACTAAATTTCAGTTAATCATCATCATCCTCATCATCATCATCATCATCATCATCATCATGCTTACTATCACCGTAATATAGGACCCGCTATCAAAAGCTAAATGAACGGGGGACAGAAAGCGGTTGCTATCTTCCGCGTTAAAGTTTTTTTGGGAGCAGCAGATAGGTCGGATTAAAGGTAATAATATTGGTACGTATATAGAATGTAGGCACCCAGTGTGAGACGAGTATATGTATATGCTAAATGTACTAGCGATATTGTGAAGTATATTAGGTTTTCGGCGTGAAGTTTATAAATTCCAAAGAAAAAATCAAACTATATAACATTAATAGAAAGTTATTTTCAATACCGCGGTATGTAATCTTGTTTAACATTTCTCTGTCCTTATATAAACTGTTTTGTTGTTGACTTACTCGATTAGAGGTAATGATTTCCCTCGTGAACACAATAGTTTTCCCGACATCATCACTATCGTCATCTAGAGTAGCCTCGTCTGGTTTCTCCTGAGCATCATAAACGTTATTATCAAAACAAAAGCACTACAACCCTCACGAGGAAAATACTATCAGAATAGGTTAATTCGTTAAAACAAATTATTGAATCAATGAGTTTTAGAACCTGATGTAAAGTCGATCTGTTATGAAAGTTAATGGACTGCGGCACTGAAGTTACCGCGATTAAAAATTTGAAACATATTTAGATATTATTTGAAAAAAATAAATACGAGTGTAAAATGGCATAGACAAAGGCAGTGTATAATCAAACATTAATTACCATGTCTCCTACCAAAAAACAGCGGTCCTGGATAGGACCTTTAACTATATCTAATGGTGAGGTCCAAGCTTGCGGGTTTTGTGAAGTGTGGAGCCACCCTATTATTGTCATTGCCCCCAGGTCTACTCTGACCATATTAGGGTCCCACCTATGGGTTAAATAGAAACCGACTTTAAAAAAATTCTACTAAGAAATGTTCAAAATAACTGGATTCGGCATTAAATAATCTGAAAATGGTTGATATGCCGTAAAACAAAAACAAGCAAATCAGCATAGAAACGTATATACTGCAAGATGTAGTCTGAGAAAATACATATTCCAGTTCAATTTTATCATGTCCATGCGGTGCACACTTCCCGGTCTGCCTAGGAGACGAGCGCGGCAAGGAAATTTTATTACGATTCATTTCTGACTTACAAAAGGTGATAAAGCCTGTCAGATAATATTTTGTGAGTCACGCAATTCTTTGAACGAGGCGTTGAAAATGAATCTTTAAAAAGTTTTATTCTGGCACTTGTTTGATCATCATGTCAGCTGAACGTGTCTCATTATATTAGCTTGAGTAGGATGATTCGTCCATGTAAATTCCTGTCAACGTGTGAACACAGATTTATGAAAATAGGTCACATTAACAAATATATATATATATATATATATATATATATATATATATATATATATATATATATATATACACATACAGTAGGTTATAAATTTTATATGGCGATTAAGCTACACTGAATATTCGGCGTTTCATCCACTCTAGGATTCTCCAAATGCGGAATACATGTATTCAGTGTAGCTTAATCGCCATATATATTTTATAACTTACTAACTAGCTCTACATACGTATTGAGCAATGTTGAAGTAGATACTTAAAGTTTACGCATAAATTTTATACTTTCGTATATTAATTTATGTGAGTAAATGAAGTAGTTATATATATATATATATATATATATTGTCAGTATGTATAATAACGTTATCGTATAAAACTATAAAAATGAAGGTGCTTGTAAGTAAACGTGCGTGTCTTTACGAAATCTGAAACAAAAATGTAGTAGGCAAAAAAAAAAAAAAAATAAATGTTCTGTCAGCAACAGTACAACTTCAAAATAGTCAATATCGCCCACCTCCAGAAGAGAGGGAATTCCTGTCCGTGATAACCGTGGTAAAAGAAGACACACTCCAATCGCCAGAAACACCCACACACACAGTTTGCAGGACACTGCTGACTCGTCTCTAGCCTCCTGCTTTTATAGTGGCCGGGAATTATCCATTTGCATAATCACATGAGAAAGAAACGTGATTTTCCGAGAGTTGCATGGGGTAAATGCTAATAAAACCCCCCGGACGCCATCTTGGAATTCTCTTTTTCCCCCCAACCGGTGACACAACAGACGTACCCGAGGTAAGCTCTTTTTCCCCTCATTTTAGTTATTGCTACTTCTGCTACAAAATCAGTAGCAAGTAAACAAACTCAATCCTGGAAATGTCAGAAACATTTTTTTGAAACAAAAATATAGGTAGTTTTACTTTTAAAACGAGACTCGTATGACTAACACACTAAGGACGCCTATGTGATGGCACTGTTCAAGGCTATCAAAAGAATAATGGTGACTATGCAGCTAATAAATTCTGAAGCATGAAAGTCTGCTACTTTAAACTGTATTACTACATTCTTCGAAGTGTTTCAACTTTTTAGCAAAAATAGGAAGCTTTACTTTTGGAACGCCTTCTATATATATATATATATATATATATATATATATATATATATATATATATATATATATATATATAAAGTAATGTGATTGATAATTTAAAATTTAAAAATCAAATGATAATTAAATTAAAAATCCGTTTCATAAGAAGGAACAATAACAAAATCAAAATAGTTTTTTTTAATAAGCAAACTATATGTAATTATTGTACATAACTTGATGTATACCACAATAAAAAGCATTGTTTTCCGAAACGATCGTACAGATAATTGATTTTGTTATTGTTCCTTCTTATGAAACGGATTTTTAATTTAATTATAATTTGATTTTTAAATTTTAAATTATCAATCACATTACTTAATATTGAATTAGCTCTAGGACATTTAACTATCGAGCTTATTACATATCTAAATTACAACGAGCACTTTCTATTTCCTGTATTTTAATTAAACTAGTAATTTCACTGTTACATTAAAATACACTCAGCTCTTTAGACTATTGTTCTAATCTCCTTTAAACTATATATATATATATATATATATATATATATATATATATATATATATATATCCTTATCGCTGAGTGGCTTCCGGGCCTTGATAAGTGGTGATCAGTGTGTAATATATATATATATATATATATATATATATATATATATATATATATATACTAGCAAAAGTACTCGTCGTTTTCTTTGTTTAAAAACAGCCTACAGCAAATGGACTCTGATTTACGAAAGTATGATAGGTTATGAAAAGGAAGGGTTGTTAATTTGTGTTTAATTTGGGGGTCTCAAAATAGATCAACCCCATCATTTATTATACCATACCTGTTCACACTAAAACACTTATCACAATATTCTGTGGATCTTTATTAAAAAAACCTTGTTAAACTTTGTGACATATTTCCATTCTATGGAGGTCAGGTGCGAACGAACACCCCATAATTTTATTATACCATATTTCTTCAAATTGAAACATAATTATCAAAGTATACTTACGCAGATAGTTATGAAAAGTCTTTATTAAAGTGTGTGCCTATTTCCATTTTATGGAGGCCAGGCGCGACCGCAGCCCCCACAATTTTAATATACCATTCCTATTTAAGTTAAAACGTACTTATCAAAGTATTATTATGTATATCTAATCAAAAACACTTGTAAACGTTTTTTGTTTTAATTTTTTATTTTTATTTTTTTCATACTTTGTGGACTAGGCGCGAACGCAGCCCCCACAATTATAATGAACTACCGTTCTGCCAGATCAAACATACCCATTAATGTGTATCGATACATTTTCTATCATTATGTTCAATCAGTTTTTTTTTAAATAGTCAACCATATAGGAGCCTATTCGCGACCAGACACCCCCCACCCACATTCATTTATATATATATATATATATATATATATATATATATATATATATATTAAAGGCTTTTTAAATCATATTTCCACCCTTTTTAAAAGAGTTTATGGCAAAATAAAAAATTGCTTTATATAATAATTAAATAAATAAAGGTGCTATCAATAATTGTGTATTTAAATGTATTTAAAGGAATACAATTTAACTTGGGGAAATTTTGAATATAGTCTATTGTCATTTATTCCAAATATCAAAATTTCTCAGTTGTTCATTCATTATTTTTCCAAAGTTAGACATTACAATTTTTTTTATATAGCGACTAAGCAACTCTTAACTCTACGAAATTACTGTATTCCTTCGTATTTAGTCACCTACACATCAGATGTTTACCTTAAATAATTTAGAAAAATCACTTATATAGGCAATGCACCGGCCAGCCTTGCAATTTATTCTCGTTTTGACGATTAGTATAATACACCCGAATTCTATGCTGTCCTCTTTTATTTAACGTTTTATTCTAACAGATTTAGTGTTTATGCATAGGTTAACGTGATTACATTTACAGTTCCTGTATCGTTTCATTTTTCAATACTCGTTCCACATCCATGCCCAAATCTGTTTGTCATAACTGTACCGTGGGTTATACTATTGTTTAAACTGTAATTATACTTTATATTAACCACTTATATAAACGAATAAATACATTTTTTAAACGACATCAACCCATGCAGTTTTAACCGGCTTCCTTTAAAGGAGGAAGTCCCATGGATGCATGAAATTAACATGCGGTTCAAGGTCACATGTATATCTCTATTAGGGAAGATTACAACAGGTTTTTGCAACTCTTGCAAGGAAATGTCGACACCCTCCGAAATACAACGCCTGGAATCCCCAAATTAGCCACCCATCTAGTACTGCCTAGTCTCACCGTTGCTGAAAGGATATATGATTTTTAATTAAAAGGAAAATCAACTAAATTCACTATATTAAAATATATTTGATTTTGCATACTAATTTTGGCTACGAACTTATAAATACACACACATACATACATACACCCCCACACACATATATATATATATGTGTATATATATATATATATGTATATATGTATATATATATATATATATATATATACTGTTTTTAAAGTTTGTTTTTAAATGTCGTTACTTTCAATGTATACCATTTTCGTTTAACGGGTCTAGATTTGTTATTTTAAAACCAGTCACTGTTTATTTTGAGTTAAGCTCAATGTGTCTATTAAATAGGTAAAGAGCATATATAGTGCAAATTTTGTTGAAAATTCAAAGACTCACGTTTTCTTATTCATAACCTTCGTTTATTTCTTAGATTTTTTTTCATTACAGCCGTTTCGTTAATGAGTTGGCAATTTAACGATTTATGTTTCCATAAAAATATCCAGTCCCCACACACTGCTTCAGATTTTTATCCATTAGATTTTTACAACAAAATGTATATTTCAAACATGCTGGAAATCGTATTCGGATAAAAGGATTTACAAAGCCCTGCTTCCTCACTTATTCCATATTTTCGTGTTATGCAAAAATAGTTTTCCGTTTTAACCCGTACTTTCTTATTTTTATTTTTTATTTATTAATTATTTATTTTTGTTTTGGTTTTCCCTTTTTTCCTATTTGTTTTTTTTTTCAATTATACTATAATTTTATATGATTTTATTCCTATATTTATGCGTTTTTATTTTAATATTGTCTTTTGCTTGGTGTTTGAATTCGTATTATATTATTGCAGGAGAGATCACTTTCGTGGTATAATTTTTTATATCAAGGATTACCTCATTTTTTTCCCTAATCTGCTCTAGTGCGTGAAATTAAATGTCTGTTTCTGTAGAAAGACCCGTGGATTATATTTAGCCGTTTGTTTAATATTTTTTCTTTAGGTAACATTCTAATATACATAGGTTGCATCTTTTCGATTTGCTAGGTTTATATTTTCCCCTCATCAATAATTGACCATCTTAATTTATATTCAGTTTTATTTTCCTTTAATTTCTTAATTCATACTGCTTAAGTGGTTGAGTGTTTCTTTGTTTTTTTCCGGGTGTTTTCGTTATTAATATTGGTTCTACTTCTACTTTCGTTATAGTAGTTGGGGTTGTCACTATTGTCATGATCCTTTCTATTGTTGTTTTCATTTTGTTCCACATTGTTGTTGTTTTCGTTATTTGTGGTGTTCTTTTCTGTCTCAGTTTCATTTTTAAACGATGCTAGGTGATTACGATATCTGTTCCTAAAGCAAGTTCCGGTGTTCCCCGGATATACTTTACTTTAATTGTTTGTTATAACTTCACATTTGTATATTACGTTTGAAGTTAAATAGTTCCCCCTCATTGGACACTCATTAGTTAAGTAATGTATTTTAATCCTTGCAGATTTCATATATATTTTATTGGGTTAATGCTTTATCGATTTTTATAAATTATGAAATAACGATTTCAAAAATAAAAAAAAATATACACATATGACTTGGGTTCATTAGTTTGATTAGAAACCGAAACAAAAGCCTATGAAATCAATATATATATATATATATATATATATATATATATATATATATATATATATATACATATATATACACACAAATATATATATATATATATACATATATATATATATATATATATATATATATATATATATATATTCCTTCCGCCATAATCGAAACCGAAACAAAACTTATGAAGAGTTGTGGATAACATTATGTATAAAAAGATTACTTGAGTTCCATCAGTTACAATCGAAACCGAAACCAAAACTTATGAAGTTTTCTTGATAAAATTATTTGTTAAAAAAATAGATGACTTAAGTGGCATCAGCTATAATCGAAACCAAAACTTATGAAGAAACTTTTGTAAAATTATTTATGACAGGAAATAAAAGTACATAACAATTTTACGACCTGACTCTAAGCGAGAGACAGAGAAACACACACACACACACACACATACACACACCCTATCATATTAATATATAGATTAAAATTGAAATGAAATTCTATGAATTTATAATTTTCAGCAAAATAATTTTCATTTTACTATTTAGCAAATACACTTAAAACTAAAAAGCTTTCATAAAAAGTCTAAAAAAGCCAAGATATAAAAAGGATAATCCATAATGTATTTACGTTAAATGAAGAACAGTAAAAACACGGGCGAAAAATCCAATCAATAAATAATTGTATAACCCAAACCATGCTTTATAATTTGCTTCATATGCACACATATTCACTTTAAAAACACTTCTTAAGCGGCTGTGCATTCGTTTTGTCGATTATTTTTTATGTTGTCTTTTAATCGATGAGTTTTCGCTTATAAGTTTACTAGCCTAGGTTCCCGACGTTGCCCGGCGTTGCCCGAGTGTTTGCAGGTGTGTTTTGAGCCAAAAAAATAAAAGAAAATGATTGTAATCAGGCGTGGTCGAACCGTGTTGCGAAGGCGGAAAAGAAAGCTAAAGAAAATCTGACATCTTACCGCTACAGCATGATGCAACCGGAGTTTCAGAATGTAAAAATTCAGCAAAGTCAATCCCACCGATACGAAATCCAATAAAAATGGCTAGCAAAAAAAACGACCCTTTCTTGTAGAAAACTGTCCAGTTAAGAGTGAAGGAATTAATGTTTTTGCCCAATTTTTTTATATTTCTCGTCCGAGACGTCGAGCTTCCAAATGATACCGATGTCTGTCGAAAGTTTTAGGAAGACATATATACATACATACAAACATTTAAGCAAGTGCGATTTATACTATAGAGTAGTTTTATCTTGTGACATACTATTATAATTAGTAGTAGTAACTTTAGTACTATTATTATTAGCAATAATAATAGAAGTATTGTTAGTTATATTTAAAGTTCTGAAAACCAAGTCGCATACTAAAAAAAACATATCGATAAGAGGAATAATCATCAAGCCACCTAGGATGAATGTCGCTTCTGTATGGTCTGTCAGACGGTCGGTCGGTAAACGTGTCGATAATGAGCGGCTTTGCCAGGAAGCGAAGTTCCAGAAGACTTAGCTCCAAGCCTGCATTGATGTCGCTGTCTCCATCACAGTGAAGAAGGCTTACATTGTATGAGATGTGGTTGCTGCTGAAATGAAGTCGTACATCCAAAATATTTTTTATTATTATTTTGTTAGTGTGCAATGGGTAAACAATATTTGGCGTGCGGTCATGTGAACCAGTCTATTGGACATTACCCTGGCAGGCATGGTCACGTAAAACCCAACTTTGTGTTCCTTTTATATGGATGCGGTGACCGTTGGACTTTTTAATGCATTAAATGTTATTTACCTAGTACTTTCTTCATTATATCCTGTAGGGCACAACACAGGAAGTTTTGTGTGTGTTTGTGTGTGTGTGTGTGTGTGTGTGTGTGTATATACAAATCACACCATCTGAAAGATCTAACGCAAGAATCAATACAATTTGAAGAAGAATATTTTGACCACAGATTATTCAATGCGTTAGGAAATTCCTCATATTGGCTCATAGAAAGAGTTCCATTAAATTCCTACGCAACTTATTCAGTAAGTATGCGTTGGTACTTTGAACTAAACTTATTTTAAAATATAGAGATGATAACCAAATTGACAGTGTAAAATCAACAAAGTTACACGATATTAGTCTGGAGACAGTAAAGGATGGTTGACAATCTGGAAATACCTGTAGAGTGAAAGATAGCGAAGCCCCATTACAAAAACCAAATGCAAGCGTTAATATATATATATATATATATATATATATATATATATATATATGAATGGAAATGTATAAAAAATACGAAAAATCTAAATTCTTTATTCGTTTTCAGTTGGTGACGTGCAGTGATACAAAAGAATATTATGAAAAAAAACTTTTTTACAGGTACATAATTTTCGACTGATCCTTCAGTCTTCATCGGTGTAGTGAAATTATGAGTATACACGATGTAGTGAAAGTATGAGTATACAGGAAGGAAAGAGGAGGAGAAGGAGGAGAAGGACGTATAGCCAATGAGATGGTGCCACGTCAGTTTTAAATATATACACATTTAAGTACGCACATGCACACAGGGTCGCAGTATATATACACATATAAACGAAAAATTGAAAATTAAACAGTAAATAAAAAATGAAGAACCGCGTATATGTGTGCGTATATGCATGCATATATATATATGTATGTATGTATGAATGTATATATATATATGTATATATATGTATCTACATTATATATATACATATATATATATATATATGTATATATATATGTATCTACATTATATATATATATATATATATATATATATATGATTAGTTTTTTTGGAAAAAGAATTCCAGCAGAGTGCTCAATTAAAAGGAAAATCCAAATTTTAAGAGCGTACTTATATTTTGTGTACAGAAAGTTGTTAGTTGAGACAGGTCATTGGTACCGTCGGACGAATATTGGCTGAAGAGAGCTCGATAAGGATACCTTAAACGGGCCTTATTATCGGGCTTGAAACCGACGGTACCAATGACCTGTCTCAACTAACAACTTTCTGTACACACAATATATATATATATATATATATATATATATATATATATATATATATATATATATATATATACGGGGGTCGTGCATAAGTAATGCCCCTGAGCCACCCATTTCCAGTTGTATAATCCCGATGAAATTTTGCATGTGCAATGATTTATATCTCCACGGGTTATGTGGGAAATTACAGCTCTGAACTAATTGTGGTTTCTGTCTTACAGGTGTTTTAACTGAATCAGGTGTGAAATAGAGCCTGTTTAATGTCGAGCAGTGATCCGGGTTTTATAATTGAAAGGACGCCCACCACAGGAGACATTTTTATGAAATGAAATACACTTATAGTGATAATGCCCTATCATATGACCTTGTAAACCGATGGCATCGTGAATCAAAACATGGCCGGAAGTCTGTGGAAACAACTGTCAGACCTGGTCGCCGCCTTCTTCCATTGATGAGGCATCTATCCGTCAAGTTGAGGCTGACATTTTGGAAGATCAGCGCATTACTATTCGCCAAATAGCCCAAGATGTCAAAATTTTTACAGGGACTGTGGAAACTATCGTTCATGTCCATTTGCGGATGCATAATCTGTCTGCCAGATAGATTCGCAGGTTGCTCACACCATTCCAGAAGCGAGAACGCGTCGAGCGCTCTAGGATGTATTTGGAGATGTGTCAAAAGATGAGTCAAAGTTTTTCAAAAGACTGATTACACAGCATGAAACCTGTGTCTATCACTATGATCTAGTGACCAAGGTCCAATCAATGCAGTGGAAGCACTTGGACTCACCACCTCACAAGAAGGCAAGAGTGCAGACCTCCCCTGGCAAGGTGATGCTCACAGTCTTCTGGGATCAGGACGTAGTAGTGATACAGATTTCCTGACAAACAGTACCAGAATTACAGTAGCCTATCATGCTTCACTTTTAAAGAAATTAACGGAAGCTATCAAAATCAAGAGGCGGGACAAGTTCAGCATAGGCAACCTCCTCCTGCAGGACAACGCTCCGGTTCACAACTCGCATGTCGCCAGATCAGAAGCACGGGCGTGTAGTTATGAAATCCTTCCCCATCCTTCCTACTCTCCTGACCTTGCTCCCTCTGACTTTCACCTCTTCCCAGCCATGAAGTTGTTTTTGAAAGGAAAGCGTTTCTCAGATGATGCAGCCTTGATTTCTGAAGTCACGTCGATGTTGGAGGAACATCCTGGGGTGTTCTACGAAAACTGTCTCCAGAGCTGCATCAAACGATGGGAGAAATCCATAACTCTGGGTGGTTCCTATGTAGAGCAGGACTAATAACTGTGCCAAGTTTCTTTCACTACTGCTATGGAAAGTGGGTCAGGGGCATTACTTATTGCACGCTCCTCGTACTTGACAAATATTTATTAACGAAAAATAAAATACTTTTACATCTGGGTAATTTGATTTTTTGTTAATAAATATTTGTCAACTAATTCTGTCTTCATTTCTGTTTAATTTAAGATAGATACTATCTGTTCAAAGCTTGAGTGCAGATTTCATTCAAATTAACCTCATATTTCTTTTGCTACCCACAGTATATATATATATATATATATATATATATATATATATATATAGAGAGAGAGAGAGAGAGAGAGAGAGAGAGAGAGAGAGTCACCACCAAAAATGCCCGAAAAATCAAGGTATTGTTTTTTAAAACGAAATTACATTTATTAAAATCCATTATATCTGAGTAACTTTTTTTCCAGAATGATAACGCCCTGAATTTTATCCTATAGAAAGCAGAATAATGTAAAACGTTTTCTACTATTTTTAATTACATTTTAACTTTTTAAATGTTAACTTTTCCCTAAAAGTTTAAAATTGACATTTTGTCTTGCACAAAAAAAAAAACATATATAAATACTTCAAAAAAAAAAGTTTTGGAAGGAATTAATTTGTGTATTTCTTGTCTAACTAAGATTTAGGATGATTTTCTATGAGAATATGCAAAAATATTATAATATAAGTACCTGGATTTCAAATAATTCCACTTATTCATATAGGCAACCAGTTACTTCGCGTCGATTTGATACAATGTTTACATTTGCACTTGATAAAAAGCAAACTACCGAAGACCAAACAGGCCAACAAAAAACTTATTTTTCAGTGACGAAAATTTCAATGTATTATTAACGCTGAGGCAGGCCAATACCACATGGGTGACCATTTGTATGAGTTTGATTTTTAATGTGCATGTGTGTGGAGGTCAGGCTCCCCAAAATGAAGGGGGGCAAAGCAAAGCAGAATAAAAAATATGATTTAAGCACGTTTGGTCAACCGTAATCGAAAGGCGGCAAACGTTTTCAAACGGGATAAAAAAAGTGATGATATTTTTTACACAAAGGGCACAATATTTATCGATTGTTTTTTTTGTATCGATTCTTCAAAGCATTCTCTGTTTAATAATGAGCGTGCCTTATTCGGCTCGCTAAAAATAAATGTTAATTTTTTTATCAAATATTTTAAAATGGCTTTTTTCGTATAAATATTATTTTTTTGTTTTGCTTAACTTAAATTAATTATTTAACTTAACATATTCACCGAATTTCACACTTCAAAACTCCAAAGCGGAATAATTAAACACAATCGAAGTTCGGATATTCTAATGCCAAAATAAGGTATGCAAACCAGTTTGTTTTTGTTTTGTTTTAATCTATCCTACTGCCTTTTACAACAGCACAATATGTTTTGTTTAGTTTCAGATGATTATTTTAAACATATTTGGAACACCATCGAAACGAGGGGGGGTTAAGCAAAAAATTGACACATATAGCGTTTATGAAAAATAAGTCCACTGTTATGAAGCTCATTTTTCTCTTAATAATCGCTGAAAATTTCGTATTGATTGGATAATTATCTGCTTTTTCGTAGATTTTTAAATAGACAGTCATATATATATATATATATATATATATATACATATACACATATATATATATATATATATATATATATATATATATATATATATAGTAAGTTATAAAATGTATATGGCGATAAAGCTACACTGAATATTCCGCGTTTCATCAACTCTAGGATTCTTCAGCGAATTCTGAGGTTCTTTGTAATTTTTATATGCGCATCTTCCTTTGTGTGTGATTTATTTAGACTGGATATTTAGTTTATTGATCTGTTTTAAATCTAGGTTAGTGTTTTTTTTATAAATGTTAGTTTATATATATATATATATATATATATATATATATATATATATATATATATATATATATATATATGTACACATGGAAAAAAAAACTAGAATGAAAAATTCGTTTGATTTGTCGATGGGTGCCAGGGACTCTGCAGAGGCATCAGATCTTGTGGGATTATTCATTCTATATACCCTCACAAGCATATTTGATACTACGGATATCGGCCTATATAGAGATGACGGACTAGCCATAATAAAAAAAACTCCAACTAAGTCAAGGGAGATAACTTTAAGAAAATCATACACAAGGAAATGAAAAAAAAATAGGCCTAAAAGCAGACGTATCAGCTAACATAAAAATAACAAACTTCCTGGACGTCACGTTAAATTTAGAGAAAAACACACATGAACCCTACTTAAAAGATAACGCTACTCCAATATATGTAAACCCTAAGTCCAATCACCCACCATCCATTATAAAACAGATCCCTTACTCGATCGTAAGTAGGCCCAGTAATAACTGAAGCGATGAAAATGCATTTAACAGGTCAACCAATATCTATGAAACAACCCTAAAAAATAGTGGATACAAAAATATCGATATCAAATATAAGCAACAAAACACCAATAACTATAATAAAACAAAAAAAATAGAAGAAAAAGAACTATAATTTGGTATACGTTCCCATACAATCAAATGTTAAAAACAAAACTTGGCAAAGAAATGTCTAGATCTTATTGAACAACATTTTCCCGCAACCCACCTCTTACACAAAATTTTCAATAAAAATACCTTAAAGTTATCCTACAGTTGTTGCAAAAATTTAGAGATGATAATTAAAGCAAATTATAACAAAATATTAAATAAAAACAATGTAAGCAACAACAAAATAAACAATAAAAAAGTAGCCACCATGACAAAAATAAAACTAACACTAGCAGAAATAATAATAATAATAATAATAATAATAATAATAATAATAATAATAATAATAATAATAATAATAATAACAAACCAACCCCGGGCAAGAACAACCATACTATAAATAAAAAATACTAATAACGAACAACATGAATGCAACTGTAGACACCGCACTCTTTGCCCACTTCAAAATAAATGTCTAACCAAAAGCGTAGTTTACCAGGCCACAATATTTGCGAAAGAAACCCCGAATAACAAGAAATATTACGTAGGTATCACTCTCTTAGATTTCAAAACTCGATACTATGACCACAAAAGTACATTCAACAATAAAAACACCGTATGAAAACAACACTAGCGAATAAATACTGGTAACTCAAGGAAAGCGGACATTCACCGGTAGTCGAATGGAAAATAATAAGACAAACTACAACCTGTAGGGACCTAGAAGACCAATGTACATTATGCCTTCATGAAAAATTTGCTATCCTGTATTTAAAAAATAAACAACATGTATTAAACTGTAGAAGAGAAATAGCAAAAAACTGTGTTCACAAGATAAAATTTACTCTGGGATAGCGATACAAAATAGTTTAAAAACTAACATAAACAATAGAAAATAAACAAATTAAATAAAGATGAATACACATAAACGATTACACATGTATGTGTGCTCACATATATATTTATATATAAACTAACATTAATAAAAAAAAACAAAAAAAAACAAGAACCTAGATTTAAAACAGATCAAGAAATTAAATATCCAGGATAAATAGAACACACACAAAAAACAGGTCAACAAGAGGCCAAATAGGCCTTTGTCCGATAAATGCATGCTCATTGGCTGATAGGAAGGGCGCGGTGAATACTAGAAATCTGATTGGCTAACTAAAATCTGAATAGAAGATGCGCATATAAAAACGACACACAACCACAGAACTCGCGCATAAGCCTGAAGAATCCTAGAGTGGATGAAACGCGGAATATTTAGTGTAGCTCAATCGCCATATACATTTTATAACTTACTAACTAGCTCTACCTACGTATTGAGCACTTTTAAAGTAAATACTTAAAGTTTACGCATAAATCTATACTTTCGCGCATTAATTTTATGTGAGTAAATTAAGTAGTTATATATATATATATATATATATATATATATATATATATATATATACATATATATATATTAAGAATTATTGCAAGTACTATTTTAAATATTTATAAACTATTTTGTGACTATTTTGAAAACGATTTTTTATGATGGCTAAAATTTAATAATCATGCCTGGATATTTCTTGGTTATATTATAATAATTAAAAAGGGTTTTCAGTCTTATTTTAATGAGCTCTTATTAAAAGTAGGGTTTTTTTAAATAATAGTTGAAAACACTTTGTAAAACTAGTTAAACTACTAGCAGGACGCCCAGCATTGCCCGGCCATATAATACGCTTGCCTATGATATTTTGATTAATGCAGATTTTTCTATTTTCAATATTCCTCAAAATGACTAAGTTGTGGAAATAAAATACAGGTTGGAGATATATAACAATGTGCACTGGTATTTTCTTTTTTTTATCATTCATCACAAAAGACGAAACGTTGATTAACATAGAATTGAGTTACTTCTTTCATCTTTCTTTATATATATATATATATATATATATAGGCACCGCCAAAAATGGCCGCAAAATCAAGTTGTTGTTGTTTTTTAAAACGAAATTACATTTATTAAAATCCATTATTTCTGAGTAACTTTTTTTTTCCAGAAAGATAAACCCCTGAATTTTATCATATAGAAAACAGAATAATGTAAAACTTTTTCTACTATTTTTAATTCAATTTTAAATGTTAAATTTTCCCAAAAAGTTAACAATTGACATTTTTTGTCTTGCACAAAAAACGTACTTAAATATTTAAAAAAAAGGGTTTTTGAAATAATTAATTAATTTATTTATTGTCTAACTAAGATTTAGGATGATTTTCTAAGAGAATATGCAAAAATATTATAATATAAGTACCTGAATTTCAAATAATTCCACTTATTCATATAGGTAACCAAATATTTCGCGTTTACGTAGAGTTCAGATCGACTCTGTTTACGTTTTCTTTTGATGATGAGAAAACTATGGAAGACCAAACAGGCCAAAAAAAACTTATTTTTCAGTGACGAAAATTTCAATGTATTATTAAGCTGAGGCTGGCCAGTACCAGATGGGTGACCATTTGTATGCGTTTGGTTTTTAATGTGTATGTGTGTGGGGGGCAGGCTCCCCAAAATGGGGGGGGCAATTTAAAGCTGAATAAAAAAAAATTATTTCAGCGCGTTTGGTCCACCGTAGTCGAAAGGCGGCAAACGTTTTAAAACGGGATCGAAAAAAATGATGCTATTTTTAACACAAAGGGCACAATATTTATCGAATTTTTTTTTTTGGTATCGATTATTCAAAGCATGCCCTGTTTAATAATGGTCATGCATTATTCGGCTCGCTAAAAAAAATTGTTAATTTATTTATCAAAAATTTTAAAATAGCTTTTTTCGTATAAATATTAAAAAAAAATTTTTTTTGTTTTGCTTAACTTAAATTAATTATTTTACTTAACATATTCACCGAATTTCACACTTCAAAACTCAAAAGCGGGATAATTAAACACAATCGAAGTTCTGATATTCAGACGTCAAAATAAGGTATGCAAACAATTTTTTTTTTTTTTTTTAAATCTATAATTCTGTCCCTTACAACAACACAATATGTTGATTTCAGTTTCAGATGATTATTTTAAGCATATTTGTTCCCACTTCAAAACAAAGGGGGGTTTTGTAAGCAAAAAAAA
Organism: Euprymna scolopes; assembly: GCF_053919585.1. Classification (NCBI taxonomy): domain Eukaryota; kingdom Metazoa; phylum Mollusca; class Cephalopoda; order Sepiida; family Sepiolidae; genus Euprymna; species Euprymna scolopes. The sequence goes on along the minus strand of NC_136493.1, from coordinate 41,597,929 downwards.
ATATATATATAAATATCGTTTATGAAAAATAAGTACACTGTTATAAAGTTCATTCTTCTCCTAATAATCGCTGAAAATTTCGTATTGATCGGATAATTACCTGATTTTTGGTAGATTTTTAAAAAGACGGTCCGTCAAAAAGTACTGACCTGCCCCCCCAGTTTTGGCGGTGCCTATATATATAACTATATTTCTATCTAAGTATTTAATTATTAATCTATCAATCTATCTATGTGTCCGGTATAATCACGTTGACACCGGTCCCCGTCAGATCACCAAACTTAAGCAACGGTGAGCTTGGCTAGTACAAGGTGGGTGACCATTTAAGAATTGTATGCGCTGTATGTGCGTTCCGCTTATCTCGGCATTGTTTCCAGTCGTTCTGAACTGCCACTGACCACTGTATGCAACAATGTTGACTCAGGAAAGGTGACGTTGGATATTCCGCAACTCTTGCCACAAAGATTTCACTAGCAGGCACCCTTATCGTGGCATACCATAGTCTGTTAAGACTGAAGGAAATTTTAATCAATCTATCTATCTATCTATCTATCTATCTATATATATATATATATATATATATATATATATATATATATATATATATATATATATATATATACGCTAGCATTTCAGCCCGGCGTTGCTTGGGTGTTTGGATGCGTGTGTTGAGCCAAAAAAAAAGTTATTGTAGGAAGGCAGGCTCGAAGCCGTACCCTGGAGGAGGAAAAGAAAAATCCGTCACCTATGTCAAAAGTTTTGGGCAGACATACAAACATACATTACATACATTAATATATAGGTAACTAAAATGTTTGACCTAAACCGATTAAAAAACTTGCCCTATCTCTGAATACCCTTTATGTAAAATTTCAAATGTTTAAACCAGAAATTGTCTGAGTAAATTGGTAGAGACCGCAGAGGTTAAATTTCTTTTAACTTTAACCCCTATTATGACTTCTTTATATCAAATCTTTTGGACTCAAATCAAATTATTAAGTTAGATCCATGTCCATGGAACCTATATAAAAAAAATTCAAGTGTTTAGACCGGAAATTTTCGGAGGAGTTTGGTAGAGTTCTTACAGGTCAAACAGTTGGACATTGACACCTTAACAGCCAAATTGCTGGCCGGAAATTGATTACAAAGATTTTCCCCAACCTCACTACTATGTATATAACATTTTGAGTCTGTAGACTTAAAATTGACAGAGTTATTGAATAGGGGAAATGTACACAGACACACAGACAGACAGGCAGACAGACATACATGTTCACTTACATACAGCCACACACACGCACATATGTATATATATATATATATATATATATATATATATATATATATATATATATAGGAGCAAACAGTTAATAAAACATGTTAAAAACACTTTGAAAAAGAGTTAAAACATATTTAATCTGAAAAGCAAACACTTGATAAGTTGATAGTCCTTAATCAGTGGAGGTTCGAAGAAATTCTTTGCTTCTAATCAGAGGGTAGGAATTAGCAAAATGCGGGATCGGATGTTGCATACAAACGTATTTGATGAAACAACAAGTACGTCAAAGATCTTACTTTATTACCAAAAAGTGAAGCATTGGAAATATATATATATATATATATATATATATATATATATATATATATATATATATATATATATATATGCATAGTTTCCTTTACAAAAAATAAATATACTGTTTTCATTTCACATATGGATAATTTCTGAAAAACAAAGTAAATATTACGGTGATGCCTGTTGCATATTTTTTGCAATATTGTGTAAATTTCTATATGTGAAGCAAAGATTATTGATTCAGAAAAAAAAACGAGAACCTTCTATGTTATTATCTGTTCTATATTTGTATCTATTGTTGAGTAATTTGATTTTTTTTGTTGCCATTTTAATAAAAATGAATTATTTAAATAAAAAATTGGTCAAAATTTATTTGCTCACCATAAATGGCTGCAGAATCCTGCAAAGATGTGACGTCCGCAATTTGCCGTCGGTATAAATCTAGAAAAAGGACCTCTAGCTGGCTTTTGTAATTTTCGTGTGTATTTTTTTGTTGTTTTTTTTTGTGTGTGTGTCTGTGTTTTTTTTATATTGTATGGCTGTGCTTTGCCAGACGTTAATTAAATGGAACTCCGGGGTTTTATGATATATGAATAGATTTCTCATCCATTTGTATTACTTTCATTTTCTTAATTTAATTTTTCATCCCTACATTCTATATTTTTACGATTTTTATATTTTCAATATTTATTTAATTTTCATTTGTTTACTATATTTTCTCTTCGGAATAATAAACAAAGAACGAAAATATTAGTATGAAGTAAATTACTGTTCCCCCGTTATGTTTAGAGTTAATACTTGTCTCCGGATATTGGATTTCTAGAGATATCGCTACTTAAACTTGTATAGATATATATGACAAATAATTTTTGTGCAAATAAAGAAATTTATACTATAATGCATATATATATATATATATATATATATATATATATATATATATATATATATATATATATATATATATATAATTAAAAGATACATCTGCCTTACTTTTAATGCTAGGTTTATTTATGGTGTATTTTACATATATGAAAAACCCTTCCCAATACTTTTGCTGATGAGGAAACTTTGTTTTTTTTTAAATACTATATGTAAAAATTATTGCCCGTGGCTTAATGTCTACCACAATAAAAACATTGTTTTCAGAAACGATCGGACAAATTATTGACGTTGTTTTTGTTCCTTCTTGTGAAACGGATTTTTTTATTTAATTCTAATTTGAATTTTAAATTATATATCACATTATTGAATATTAAATTAGCTCTAGGATATTTACCTATCGAGCTTTTTATATATCTAAATTACAACGAGCACTTTTTATTTTCCTGTATTTTAATTAAATTAGTAATTTTACTATTACATTAAAATACACGCTGCTCTTTAGACTATTGTTCTAATCTTAAAATTATACACACACACACATACACACACCCACATATATATATATATATATATATATATATATATATATATATAATTACAAAGATAAATGTTGTCTTAATATTAGACCCTATCAGGATAATAAAAACATCATATACTACGTAATCAAATTAACAAACACGAATATGGATTATGAAAATAGAGGTTGAACGTATTATGATATTTATTAATTAATCAAATATTTAAACAAATAATATAAATAAAGAATGCGCATAAAACCATAGATAAATATATACAATTTATGATTATTTCCTATTGTAGATTCAACAGTATGCCCCTGTAGAAAAAGAACCAAATGCCGAAATCTGATTAGAACGCAAAACATAGTCCTTAACCTCGTAATGTCCGAACACCTCACTAATATTCCTATGCTTTAGGCCAACTTGACATTAAGTGAATCATAACTGTTCGTTTGTGGATCTGTAACTAGCAGGAAGCATCGTCGTTCATCGTTCATGAGTAAAAGCTTCCTCGGCTCAACGCGACTTCCTTGCACTCAGTATTATCAATTTGTGAGGAACATGGCTCAATTGTTTGTTTCAATAAATAGCTTCTGTGTGTCATGCTTCATCATTTATTTTTGTAATATGAGCATGTCAACCACTCTAATTTTTTTTAATTTGTTCTTATTGCCTTACCGTTTATCAAGGTCCGAGACTAAATATAGATATCTCTCTCTCTCTCTCTCTCTATATATATATATATATATATATATATATATATATATATATATATATATATTCAAGCAAATATAATTAAATGAAACGGGGGCACTTTGCTTTAAGATTCTTTTTAAAATTTTGCGATTTTCTGTATAATCTTTTTATATCAAAATCGAGAATATTAATAAAGGTTCCATAGTTGTTGCAGTCAGGAGCGCTTTGGATTCGCCCACAAATCATCTTCAGGTATTGAGTAAAAGTGCGAAGGAGTAAAGATGAGAATTAAAAGTGAAAACTAAAATATACAGTAAACGGCGTTAGGTGATGATAAGTCAAACTATATAAGAAACGCTTAAAAGTCCAATTACAAATATAGGTCGATTAAAAATTAGAGTTTTAAAATCATCAAGTTCGTGGACGCTGTTAACAGAGTCAGTCCACTCCGAACTACGGACGACCTTTTAGAACCTAACTACTTTTCTCGAATGCAATATAATTTATAGTGGGTTGAAGGGTTCCAATATATGTCGCTTCAAGAACTTTTAATTTTTTAATATTATTTTCATGTGGTATTATTTATATATATATATATATATATATATATATATATATATATATATATATATATATATATATATATCGTTATACACTTGTAAAAAATATATGATCAATTATTTTTATTGATTTTCAAATCGGGGCAAAATTTATTTGTCCTATCTTTTTTTTTGTTTGTTTTTTTTTTTTTGCGATGAAAAAGGCGATTGTCGCATGGGCGTTCTATTAAGTGAACAAAACAGGTTGGGAAAGAAGAAGGGCACCTGTGAACAGGAGGAGAAGGGAGAGAAGAGAGACATCCTATGGACAAAGGGCGGAAGAGGAAAGAGAAGCAAGCTTATAGACGAGAGAGAGGGGGGAGAAAAGATGGAGAGAATTTATAAAACAGAGAAAGGGATGGAGAGATATACCGTATATGTAGAGAGAAGGGACTGACAAGAGTCACATATGTATATATATATATATATATATATATATATATATATATATATATATATATATTCTTTAACATGAACATAACTATATATCTTTACTTTGCACATTGGCTACATATTTTGAAAAGTCTTCTTTTCGTCTGGTTAAACACATTGAAAAACGTTCCTAACTTTATGTGACGCGACAGGTTATATGCATATCGTTCTCTTTCGGTGGAGGAGCAGTCCTTCACGACTGAGACATTTTTTTTGTACTTTTTATTTTCGTTAAAAATCGACCCTTGGGTCTAACTCCGTCCCGTGGGGAGGCATTGTAAATAGGTACCACTATAGAGACAAATTAAAAATAATAAATTGAAGGGCAAATATCGACCGCTAACTGGTTACTACGTAGCTTGACCATATTAGAGAACAAACAAGGTTGCAGGAAAAATAGAGAATTATAACACCTCCGTTGCACTTTAAACATGTCGTTACATTTCAGTCACATGATCCAACATTTTGTCTAGTACTTCCTTGCAAAACAATTAAAAAATCCGACTCCGCATTTTTAAAATGCAAATGAAATGAATTCATTCGTGGTTCTTCCAAAATAATGCATTTCATTATCATTCCAAAGTATGCTCGTGAATTTCGACTGAAGTATAATACAAGTAAAACGATGCGATACTAATGTTTATTAGACACCATTCTCGTGTACCTTTGTTTTCTCTGAACAAATTTTTATCAAAATAATTTCAAATGATTATTCTCCACGAGAAAAGTAAACTATAGCAACGTACAATTGGCAATTGTATAGAGGATTGTAATACTCTTGCTTGCCAATGTAAGTTAAGATTTGAAATGTAGGGATTGGTTTGTTTGTATAATTTTAAGACATCTATTATATAAAAAGCAAAATGTGTGTATTTGAGTGTGTCTGTATGTATGCCAACACTTTCGACGGACGCGTCGAACCGTGATACAATGAGGATCATTTTAAAGCTCATTGTTTCGACGACAAATACCGACATATTGGCCCGAAATACATTAATTCTTTTACTTTTATTAATTCTTTTTGGCCGTTTTTTACAAAGAGGGGCCACTTTTTTCCTCACCATTTTTGCAAGTCATTCAAACATCGCGTCAACAACGTCGCAATGGGCACATCGGTAAAACCGTTTAATTTTTTCGCCTTGTGGGTTCGAGCCTGCCTACCATCCCTGTTTTTCTGCGCTCGGAATGTTGCTTTATTTTTTGCGTAACGAATACGCTTACACACACTTCCATACACCCAGGCATCGTCGTACATCCAGGCTATAATCAAATGTTTTTGTGTGTTTTTAATGCTAACCTTTACGTGCTTCAAGTTATATCTCCACATATATATTCATAGCGTTTGGGGATTTTTTGTAACATTATATGAAAGCTTTATGACGAATCCAATACTTCTGAAAAAATAAACTCTTTATAAGCGTAAAGTTATTTTATCTTCAAATATATCTTCATGGTATTGTTGTTGTTGTATTTGATTATGGTGATGAATATTTTTTACAAAGGAATCACCACTTATAAAGGCCGTGTAGGCACTTGAGGATAAGGGTTAAAGAGTGCACAGTGGTCAAAAGGACAATATCATAGTAATTGTAAGTGTAGATTAGGTACATTGGATGACTTAAAAGGAACGCTTCATCACGAACTTACATTAGACTTGAAGACGGCCATATTGTAGTCAGCTCGAATGCAGGTAAACGGAAGACAGTTTACAGATGTGCAGTTCTAAGGAAGAAGCTTTGTTCATAGAATCTACTTTTACGTTTAGACATAGATAAAGAGTTGGGTAAATTATTGATACTGTTTACAACGAAACGAGTATTTCTCTGGAATGTTTGGCGACGAAGGGACCATAGATTGAAGCTCAGACAAGCACTTGTCATGAAAAAAAAACGATAAAGCAGAGACAGGCTCGCAACGTGTCTTCTGTGGAAAAGAGGTTAGAAAGAGGTTGCATGGAAGAGATAAAGGCATGCCCCACTAAGCTACGAAGTCTATTCTGAACTCTGTAAAGGCAGGATAAGATCTTCCTAGCAGCTCTTGCGCAGATGTGACAGCAATACTCAATCCTTCGACATGCCGTGCTCTTATATAGGTAGAGTATTGCATCAGCAGGTAGACACCTACTGGATTGATAGAAGGATTCCATTATTTTTCCGGCGACTTTGGCAACGTATTTGATAGACGATGACGTTTACAACTGTGATGATTATGATTATGATAATGATAATGTGTTGCCGATGATGATGATGATGATGATGATGATGATGATGATGATGATGATGATGATGATGATGATGATAGCGTCTGCGATGATGATGATAAGGGGGTAATGATTATGATGATTATGATGATGAGTTTGATTGCCGCAACCAATAAGAAAGTTTTTATTTCGTTTTATTTCTATATATAATTCAGTCTATTCTATATAGAGCAGCCATAATTGTATATGTTTCAAACGAATGCATGGCAGTAAATGTTTCTTGAAATACTGATATCTCAAAATCCTTACAAATAAAGCAAGATTTGTTTCAGATTAACAAATAGTTTCACAAAATCTTGCTCGTCTACAGCTAGTTTCCTAATTGGATTTGCAATTGTCAACGCGTTTGCAAATAAGCTGTTTAGGAGGCGTGCCCGTTTACTTTGAAAACTGGTATCTGAAACTTCATCTGTTAAACAAGTACTCGTTTTATTTAAACTTGGCAAAATGGTTTAAAACGCTATAGAAAAACACTGTGGGTATGTATGTTTTCAACTATTGGTTTTTATGCATAAAAGATTGTATTTACATAAATTAGAATAATCGTTTTCTCAGTATCTCTTTCAGTTTTAAAATTTTAAATCCAATAAAAAATCAAATGAATAACATGTTATTTTATATTATTAATAGTTTTAATTACGGTTCAGACTTGCTAAAAAAGATAATTGTATTAAAAATATATAAGAAGATCAAAGAAAAACTTAACATATTTTATAATGAACTAGAAAAATTCCACACTCATATTACACGAACATCTCCAGCTAATTATATATATATATATATATATATATATATATATATATATATATATATATTTATATATATATTTATATATATATATATATATAATGTAATGCACATTTTGTTTCAATTTAAAAACATTATCTTTCATCTAGCAATTAATGATATAGATATAAAATGTTCAATCATTTCTTTTAAATTGTAACAGAATGTACATTACATAAAATAAATCCAAGGTCATTTTTTGATTCAATTTAAATTAAATTTTTATAACTTACTGTTTAAAATTATAAAAGTGCATTGTGAAGATAAATAAATTTCAAATTAAATCTTGTACCTTCATTTTTAAAACCTATTGTAAAAACGTTTTGTTTAAAACTTTTCATGCCTTGGATGAAATGCTTTTCTAACCTGTATAATAAAATACATTGTTTGTTTCTTATAGAGTTTGCGTTTTATTACTGAAATCTCATTCAGTGATAAAATACAAAATCTATAGTTTAAAGATAATGTTCATGATGCTCTGTGAAAACAAATATTACAAAAGAGGAAAACTTAGATAATAAATTACCATGCACTTAAGAAGCACATGTAGTTTAGCCAATAAAGATTTTATTTTTTCAGTAAAACATATGTTTGGTAAAATAATGATGAGTACGAACCATCTAATAATATAGTTGAGTTGGAAAGCTGTTTATTGCATATAAAAAATAATAAAGTTAGATTCAAGAGAGAACACGCACATGTATATATATATATATATATATATATATATATATATATATATATATGTTGTCTTTATATATATGTTGAGATATATACTCATTATATAAATAAACAAAGATGTACAATAAATAAAGAAATTAATATTTAGAAAACAAATATATGAACAAACAAAAACAAATAAAAATGTAATAAAACAACTAATCCAAACACACTCTGTTCCGTCTGCCTGCTTCCCACCTGACTACAACTTGGATACCTTCAAGTCCAACGTTAACAAAATCCTAATGAAACGCCCCCTTAAGTAAACACTTCATCAAATCTCCACACTAACGTAAGTTACTTGCAATAACCCTTATACCTGAGTGGCTTCCGGGCCTTGATAAGTGGTAATCACTGTGTAAAAAAAAAAAAAACTTCCAATGATCTCCTTTAGACATTGCGCCTAACCCTACCAAGATATTTCACGATGCTCAAGAATTAATCATTTACATAAAAAAAAATCTATAATAATTCCCAATATTACTGAATATTCATCAGACCATCTATCCTGAAAATTGATTTGAAAACCAGTCTGCGACAGTGCCTTCCGGAAATGAAAGAATAAAAAAAAGAAAAATGTATATGAATCAGAAAAAGAAGAGCCTCACCAAACAGTTGTACACGTTCTTTTCCCCACTGAAGAATAGATACTCCACTCGAAAATTAGAGACATTTATATCTACTATCTTGTACAACACATTACATAAACGTAATATTGAAACTTATGGACAATTTATTTAAATATTAGCATTTCTCTTTCATATGCTAACTCGTGTCGACAGTGTGTCCCACGAACCGCATTAATATAGCTTCAAACACAACCGTTTTCACACTATGAACAATACTTTTAGTAACGTACAACATTCATCTCTATCTTATAATAATTTTTGTGGATATTATTTTTTGAGTATTAAAAGATTCCATTGTAATCTGTTCCTATTTTTTGTTACTTGTTAATCCAATTCTATCCAATTTCTTTCTGGTAAAAAGCCGTTCAAATAAAAAAACGCAAATTTTAACTTTTCGAATAAGAGGGTCATTAAACTGCTTCGATTAAAAACTGACATATTGGTGAATTGAATAAAACAAAAAAAATCCTTGACCGTCGCTGTTGGATAATTATTGATTATTTTGAAATTAAATTATTGTTTAGCTATGTGATATATATATATATATATATATATATATATATATATATATATATATATATATATATATATATTACAGTGTGCACGAATATACTTTCACGGTATTATCTTTTTAAGTGTGCATTTTATGGAACTTTTAATTGCAGTTATATTTAAGGTGAACTACACAAATGTTACTCTAATAATTCATAGTAAAAATCACAAATAATTTTTTAATCAGTTTTCACACCTAGATGTTATAATCTTTTTGAAGTTCTGAGATGAGAATAGAACATTTATACGATTTGGATTATGTTGACTACTGTTCTAATCTTTAGTGTAATTTTTACGACATTTCCAGCTTCTTTAGATGTATCTGAACTCCGACTTCTTTAGGTTTTTCAACTCAAACAAACAAATTTGATGATCGAATTCAGGAATCTGCATAAAATTCCGTCTAGATTTTTCATTGAATCCATGTGTCGCCATAATTAACCGGATAAAAGTCATGACTAATTCACAAGTGTCTTCTTAGTATCGATAGAACTAATTGATAGCCTAGTAAATAAGAGGAACTTACAAATAAATTCTATTTAGTCATATTAATTTATTCCTTATGTTAGCAGTCTTTACAGTGGGACTAATAACCTGAAATTTCATCTCTCTGTTGCATGCCCTGATGATATGAAACTATCTAAAATCAACCTCTCTCACTGACGTGTGTCAAAGGCAGAAATGCAAAAGTGAATCAAGAAGTGTGATGATTATGTTGAAAAATTAATTTGTTTAGTCCAAAATGTCGCTTTTTAAAATGTTACCACTCCGGTTTTCGTCGGGTTTCAACTTTGGAGGAAAAGATATGAGGTTTTACTGTTTGAATGACCCTTGTATGAAAAAGTGAGCTCCGGACATTTATGCACAACCATTGCTCATTCGCTTGCAAATCTGGATCGAAAATAGGGCTGAATATGTAAAAACGTAAATCTTGAAGCACACGAGGTCGCCCATTTAAATGATACCTCTCTCGTTTACGAATCTCTTCAACATTTGGAGTTAAAAAAGTGGAAGCCGTTACGTTTGGAAGTAAGCTCGTATGACAAAGCTGAGGAAAGTGCTTTGCGCATGGCGGTAAGGATGTACAAAATACAATTTTGAAGCACAAATAATCGCTCGCGAAAATGGTACTGATCCGGTCTTCGAAAATTTTCAATATGAATACTAAAAAAAGGGGACTTTATATTACGAACGACTCTATGAGCGTATCAAATTGGATATTGGAGATAATGTGACATTCATTGATTTTTCAAAAATATTCTTCCATTTCCCGAAGAAGGTTGATTTCTGTCAGTAATTTGTTTCATTTTAGATTTTTAAAAGATGATCGAGACTACAATGATTTTCTTGTTCTTACGTACCCCTCTATAGTATCAGGGTTTCGAATTAAAATAAATTAAAACACAAACACTTATTAAGATGGGTAAAAGACTAAATTAATTTACATCTGGTAACATTTATTCTTATACATATGCTTTTTGATGACTTATCGTTTTCTTGTTTAAAATAATTGCAGCAGGTGATATGCTGAAATTCCTTAAAAGTATAGGATGCTTGCGTAAGTTTGCAGAACACGAAATGAACTGTAGTCATAACACTTTCTAAATTTTTTTATTTACTGTTCGGGATATTGCTTGGTTAAAAGTCCCATACCAGAGTTGCATCACCAATGTTGAAGTCCTTGAACGGGCTCTAGTAACCAGCATGAAGGCTACAACCATTTCCGACCGCCTCTGCTGGGTGGAACATGTACAGAGGATGTCTCCCCATAAAAATGTCATACGCGAAACTGGCCCAGAATACGAGTCAATGGGGGGCCCCAAAAATGCGTTAGAAAGATCAATTCAACCACACGCTGGCTTTAACAAATATTGCCCCGCCCTCCTGGGGAGAATTAGTCAGAAACAGAAAGCTTTGGAGCGGTGCAGCACACTGACACCATAGACATGAGGAGAGAAGGGAAAAAATGAAGAGACTAGGAGGGGAAGAAGAAATAAGTGACGACACCCCCCCCCCTCCATCTACTCTGCGAACACCGTTCATAACTTTTTCATAGACTCGGACTCAACAGATATGCCACACACAGGCATCCATCCTAAAGATAGGAGACTGGTGACAAGCGACAGGACTCAATCGTCAGGTAGGAATGGGAACCGAGGACTACGATCGTCTGGCTGTCGGCCAGTTATTCTTTTTAAAATCTAAGTGAATACAGTGCTGAATATGTATCATTTCGATATATTATAGATCATAACTATTTTTTTAAATGGATAATATTGCATAAACAGTAAAGAATAAATTACAAGAAAAAAATAAATGTCTGTAATGACTGAATAGTTAAAACTAAACCTTTACATCCTCATTCTGAATATCTATGGACTATGTTGATTTTATGGAGATTACTACATTACCATAACATAATAATTAATACGGTTGAAGTAATTTTATAGACTTGTTCCTTTCAAAAACTGAATTAAAACATCAGCGATAATGAATAAATATATAAATCTGCTAGCAAACATCGCGGCATTGCCCGCTCGTAAAATACGCATAATATTATATTTTATTAATGCATATTTCTTATTTATTATGTACAGAAATGGCATAGGTAGTAAACAAAAGGTAAACATCCTTTTTAAAAAGAAATTAGTAAAAAAAAAAAAAAAAACGAAAAAAGAAACAGAAAAGAACCTTAGACATGTGCATGCGGATGTTATCCTTTTTTTCTGGACAGTTCACTTCTTGTAATAAAAATAAATACCCGACCTGAGATTGAAAAAAAATAAACTAATAACAGTGATTCAAGTTGGATAAAGCGTAGACAAGTTTGGCATGTTCTTTAAAAAATGTTTTCAAACCTACTTTTTCTTAATATATATATAATCTTTCATTTTAACGATTCACGCAAGCGCATTCGTACAACTATTGACAAACAGATTTTAAAAATCCGATGACCCCCCCCCACGTATTAAATTTGCTAAAGTTGACAATTTAGCAGCCTTTTTTTCAGGTTAAAACCGATGAAAAAGTTTTCGACATGTTTCAATACACTTTATTCCAAATTCTATGACTGCAGATAAAAGTTTCACTCAGTACATACTTTGGGAACAATCCTACTTTTGTAGGTATATAGATAAGTAAACATTGACAAGGACATTAGAAATTTTGTAAATAGTTCAAAATAATTTATCTTCTTTGTTGAAACTCGACTGAACACCTGGAAATAAATAACTACAACACAAAAGTAAAATAGAACAAATATATTGAGAGTAAGAAAGTATATACGATATTTACATAGAGTCAATTGGTATAGTCATGGGAAGACCATCCCTGGAGAAGAAGTCGGCTGGGTAGTCCTCGACTCTCTACCTCGTTGTCTCTTTAAGTCTCTCCCTTCTTTACGGAACCAACCATGTTTATATGGTTTAAGTTCCCCGTATGCTAATTAGGGTGATCCTTCCACAACACGGTGTTAAATAGTATTGCATTTAATAGTTTTAAAATTAGATAACCACTCTAGTCTCGCGTAGGTTTGCAATGGGAGGGTGCGTACATCTGCTATTAAATTAGACATATGAAGAAATATGATATCTTTCAAACATGTCAACATACGTTTACGAGATTATATGGTTCCATAGTAATTTTACTAATAGGATAAAAAATTGGCTGAGTTTGGAGCTAAGCTGTTTAAGTAAGATTCGTTTTATTTGACTAGTGATATCTTACACATTAGTACATTCATGAATTATTTATTTATAAGATTCAGACACGAATGATTTTGTTTGTGTAAACTGCGTTTAGTCTAAATATGTAATAATCTTATAACAGACAGCTAGATTCATACAGTGAATGCCAATGAAATCGTCGAGAAAGTCTTCATTGCATTACACGTAAAACCTGTACCATGCGTGTTATGAGTTTTAAACTAATCAATTTTGCTCATTAGGTACATGTAAAGGATTGAGACATATCCACCTTAACTGATCAACAAATATTGTGACTTTTGAATAATTAACACTGTTAAAAGTTAATTAATTATTATCGATCTATCTGAAATCAATTTATTTATCTATCTATTCAATGATATTCTTAAAATAGTTAAATATTGGGAGTTATTTATTTTTTATAGAATAAAGTGTAGCAATTGTTTTAGCTAAGGATGTTTACATAAATTAGCTAGGTTAAATATAAACTAAATAACCTTGAACAGGAGTACGTGACAGAGAGGGGACATTTCTTTTAATTGGTTACGTCAATATAACTGAAGTCAAGAGGTCGGGAGTTTTAGTCAGTGGAAGAGTGGGAGAGTTGGAGTTTAGTCACGCAGGTGAATAGACGTACTTCAAGCTAGGAAGCGGGCTGTAAGCACAAGCGTGCAGGCCCGTAGCAGACTCTTTGTGAAGACCATTTGAGACAACAGAAATAATTTTGTACTATAAAAATATACAGTGTTGTTCTGTGGTTTCACAAGAGAAGGAAGAACAGGTGTCTCAATTGGATGGTGCTAGTCATTTCATGGTTCGTCACGGAGCTCAGCTAGAAGATAGAAGAACACTTGCAGAAAGAAGGTATGAAACATATATTATTCTTCTTACATATGAACTGTAATATATATCCGTGTTATAACTCTCTGATAGAACATGACTCAGTTTATACGGCGATATCATATCCTCTGGCTAAACAAACATGCATACAATTCATACGTTTGTATCGAATCCAGTTATAAGAAAAATATCTCCCTACGTATCTCTCTATACAATATGACTGTTTTAATATCTCCTTCCAACTCACAAGTAACACGGCTACACACAAAACTCCACGATAACAATTACGTTTTTGAGTTCATAACTTCTCAAAATCAAATAAAAATTCTCAAAATACGGACATAACCACTATTTAAGATCATGTGATGTGCTTATTATTACCTCTACGTTGTTTATTAATTATTTCATGCTGGAAATAATTTTCTTACCGATATAAATATGAATGAAGAAAACAAACTATTCAAAATAGTACGCAGTCTTACAAAAAAGTGACACAGAAAAAAAAAAAAAATAAACAGAAGAGAAGACGTCATACTAAATCGACTCCACATAGGACATACACATCTAACCCACAATTATTTATTAAAACAATAAAAAAACCAAAGTGCCAATGTGGATACTTACTGACTATAAAACATATATTTGAGGATTGTAAAAATACCAAAATTATAAAAGGAAAATATTTCAACAAAAGAAAATTAGGAAAAATACTCCAAGAAGTCGAACCAAAAGAAATTATAGATTTCCTTAAAAAAATTGGAATATACGACGAAATTTAAACACTTACTACGAGAAATGAGAACATATAAAAGACATCTAAACCCACAACAAACAAATTATCAATATATAATAAAACTATACAAACCAAGTATAGCAAACACCTACGTACAAAATAATCCCCTCAATATGAAATAATTCTGAAGACTAGGACCAAATCAAGCAACATAAATAAATATCTGAAGAAATCTGTAAGGACCTGAAGGTTTTATTCCCCCCAAGGGAGTCGGCATTAAATAACCGAAAAGGGTTGATATGCCGTAAAACAAAACAACCAACCAACCAACCAACCAACCAACTGATATAAATGTAATTGACTCTTTAATATGGTCTACAATCGTAGATGACCAGAGACTTTTGTCACATAAAAAAGCATATAATCAGCGAGGAAACAGACTAACACATCCATTCCATCATATTCGTCATGTCTCAATGCACAAACATTTAAAAATGTTCTCATACTAACGATGCCAGCATACGCACATTGTGTATACTGCGTTTGGGACTCACACACATTTGTCACACACATATATTAAGTACCAAATATATTGACTGAGATATCATTTTTTTATAATTAGGAATGTACTCATGGGAAAAAAACTGGATCTTCTCCATATGAAAATGTCTAATATAGTATCTAAATCTGTCCTCTTGGGGAGTCAAGTAAAAAAAAAAACGATATTTTATCCATTTTATTTCAAATCCCATTATGTCGACATTTTAAACAGTTTAAATGCCTGCTTATATCTTCATCAATTCTTCCCATTTTATTATCGTAAAGAATAACACTACCGACATATCTCCTAAATAATACTTCCCTTGATTTTTTATATGTGTTACTTAAATGTCCGAATACAGACTGAAAAATGCAGTTAATGAGGTCGAATAAACGATCGAAATGAAAACGTGTAAGGTAATCTATTATATAAATCACACCTGTCTGTTTAAATGCATATATGTATGAATATATGTATGAATATATGTATGAATGTATGTATGAATGTATGAATGTGTGTGTGTATAGGGCGGGGGAGCAAAATTTACAGTGAACTTAAATTGTCTTTTCTCAGTAAGAATTACGCCACTTGTTTTAAAAACTTACATATGTTGACGTCATAACTATATTTACCATTATTATCCATATCTTTTCAGAAATGTTTACACATACGAGCAATCAGGAGGCCAAACGTCAAAGAATGTGCATTTTGCTGAATGCCGATGCAATGAAAGAGATATCTGAAATAGTGGGTGTGTCCAAAAAAAAACAGTTTACAATTGTAAGGACGAAAATGACAATGAGCAAAACTATTACTAGAAAGACTCGAATTGGAGGAAGCAACAAAAAACGTAACAAAACATTTATCAGAAATCTCGAATCTTAGATTCAAAAAGACTCAAAGAAATCCATGCGAAAAATGGCAAATGAACTTAAGGTGGACAGCAAGGCCGTTAGAAATGCAGTAAAGTATGATTTGAACTTAAGATCCTATACAAGAATGCCGAAAACATTGTTGATAAACGCTCTAAAAGTAAAAGACTTGAAAGGCGCAAGAAAGTTACTATATGGCTTAAGAAAAATCTTTCTATTGTAATGATCTTTTCTGATGAAAAGATCTTCACTGTCGATGCTGTTCTTAACCATAGAAATAACAGATACATCGCAGCACCAGCAACTGAGGTTAAATGGAAATTCAGGACAAAACATCCTGCTCAGGTTATGGCTTTTGGTGTTGTAGCTTCTGATAGAAAGAAGATGCCCATAGAATTCTACAAATCTGATGAAAAAAAAAACAATGCTGATACGTACTATAACACTTTGAGATATCAGATAGTGGCCTGACTCAAACAAACTATCCAAATGGAAGTTATGTATGGATAAGGGATGGTGTTCTAGCTCACACAGCTAGAAAAAAATACACGATTTTGGCAAATCAAATATCAATAATTTTGGGAGTCATTTTTATGGTCACGTTCTAGCCGAGACCTAAACGCTGTGGATCCCTCTATTTGGATCGTTTTCGAATGTGTTATCAGTAGAACAACGCACAGCAATGTCGACTTTCTCAAAGATACTATTACACATGACTGGAATAAGTTGTATCCCGAGTATTTAAAGGAGACATGTGAAGTTTGATGAGATATGTGACATCAGTTATTGGGAAAGAACGGAGCCACATTAAATAAATCATTTTCCATTATGCATTTTTGTGTGGCAAATTAATTGTCGTAACCATCTAAAAACCTAATTAGTCCTAATTTGTTGTCAAAGTCTTGTCATAAAATGTTGTCAATTTTGGTTCCCCACTATGTATGTATGTATGTATGTATTTTCAAATAAGCTTTCGACAGAGGCGACGGATTTTCAGGATATCAGTATCGTTTTTAGCTCGACTCTTTACACGAACAAATATCGAAAAATTGGCGAAAAATATTAATTCTCTCACCCTCAACTGGACGGTTTTCTACATGAAGGGATCGCTTTTTTGCAGATAATTTTTAAAGTCATATCCTCTTTTTAAATTTTCTAGCCTTAATTTGAACCTAAGTTACTTCCGGTTTGGCGATTGACACAGTAGCAAAGGCGTCACGTTTTTTTTTTTTCACTTTCTTTCCCTCCTTTACGCCACAGGTTCGAACCTGCCTTCCTACTTACACTTTTTTTAGGCGTTCGAAATTTTCTTTTTTTTAGGGGAGGGCTCAACCCACACTCTTACCCACACCTCCACTTTCTATCTGCCTTCGTGTCACGGGTACGAGCCTGCCTGCCTACTACAGCTTTTGGGTTTTTTTTTTCTCAACACACACCTACAAACACCCTGGCAACGCCGGGCACGCAATCTAGTAATTTGTAAATTTCATTATTTACTAGGATGTCTAATAAGCCTTAATGATAACAAAAATAGCATGCGTCACATTAAATAAGACCACGGCGCTCATCATCATCATCATCATCATCATCATCATCATCATCATCATCATCATCGTCGTCATCGTCATCATCATCATCGTCGTCATCGTCATCATCATCATCATCATCATCATCATCATCACTTACTACAAGATCAATATTGTCATAAATATATGGAAAATACCTTATAATATTGTTATAAATATATGGAAAATACCTTATAATTTTAATGAGTATTAATTTTCGTTGGGAAAGAAGCGCAACTTTTATCCTACAACATTTGAAAATTTGCTCAAACATATTATAAATTAAGCCGTTTTAATTGATTTTTTTATCGATCAGTTTGACAAAAAAGTTCTTGCGGTTTTATTTTTATAATCTACATGAGCATGGTTCGGCTCAAACAAAAATATTGATCGAAATAATCACCATCAGACTCAACCCACTTTTGCAAACGTAAAAAAAAACCATGTGTATTCATGCCAATAGCATAAAAGTATTGTATTCTCCTGACGATGTTGTCGCTGAAGGCGTTTTTGTAGCACGTAGGTTTTTAAAGCATTTCTCACGCAGAAAGTTTCGATGTGCTTAAAAAAGTAGAAAGTCGGCAGAGGAGAACTCTGGAGAGTATGGCAGATGAGACAGAGTTTATTAACCCAAATTCGTTCGATTACTATAGGTTCGATTTGACAACGTGCAGTCAGACATTGTCGTGGAAAATAATTGGGTCTTTGTTGACTAATGCTGGGCGTTGTTAAAGTTTCTTATGTATTTAATTTAATTGTAAGCAGCACTTCTCCGCTGTAATAGTTTCGCCTGCATTTCTAAAACTTTAATGGGTGCGACCGGTCGCAGTCCACTAAACAGTAAGCATGACTTTCTTTTTGGTGCAATTTTGGCTAGGAGAAGTTTTCGTCGGCGTCTAATATCTAAGTTGAGCATCGCCGGATATCGTAAAGACCATACTATTCATTGCACGTCAAGAAACGAGTCACTCTTGTTGCGTAAAAGAAGGAAAGATGAAACTTCATAACGGCGTTTCTTCTGGTTGTCGTTCAATTCCTAGGGCACTTATTCATCAGTATTTTTGTCTTTTCAATCTCTTTCAAGTGGTTGACAATCGTACAAGTAACATCTAATTCTCATGCAGCTGTGCGTGGATTGTCACTGATTAAAAGTCTTGATTGATCGTTGTCAACATCCGATAGTCGACCACTACACTCATTATCTCTTAGACTAACGTCGCCGGCACGAAATTTCTTGAACTACAATTTTGCTGTGCATTCAGTAATATTGCCTGGGCCAAAGGCTTCGTTTATACAGCGAGTTGTTTTAGCAGCTTTTCAGTATAGCGTGAATTTAAATAAGACACATGCGATTTGCCTATTTTAAAACCTGTGTTCAACGTTCTGAAAAATAGGTATTATTGGTTTAAAACAATTCTTATTTATTAGATATATAAAATAAAATATTATTATCAGAACTTCTTTGAAAACATCGTTTGAAATTGAAATAAAACATTCTACAAGAAATGTCTTCCCAACATGAAAGAAAATGTCACAAACGCACTATCACGACTTTCAATACTTTCCCTTTTGTAAATACATATTGTGCATTACGTTTCTGATGTGCATAGCCTTTTTTATGCTTAAAAATTTCCGTATTTACTAATAAGGTACGAGCGACTACGACCCTATTAATTTAAATTTTATGACGTATTCAAAAAGGCGTTATTTTACGTGAACCAGTTTTCCTTATTCAAAGTTCTTTTTAATGTAATATTTTACAAGAGTAACTTACATTATTAACAAATTTTCAATACAAGCGGGACGTGTAGAAATTCCACAGGGGACTCATTTATACATTGGTGTTGGCATTCTGTAGATGTTCAGTGTAAATGGAGACGCTCTGATATTGTAGCTTTCTTGATAAAACTGCAAAAGTATTTATATAAGCTAGCACGGACCCCTTGTGTAGCCCGCTCGTAAAGTACGCTTAAATATGATATTTTAATTCCTGCAGATTTCCTTTATATTATTATAGAGTTAATGTTCTATCGATTGTTATATATAATAAAGTTGCTATGTCAAAAATACAAAAAAATATATATCCATATGACGGGTGTATTAGCTTGAATCGAAACCAAAATAAAAACTTATGATATATATATATATATATATATATATATATATATATATATATATATATAACTTGCGTTCCTTCGACAATAATCGAAATCGAATCAAAACTTATAAAGAATTCTTGAGAAAATTATTTATAAAAAACAGATGATATACATACCATTAGCTATAAGCGAAACCGAAACCAAAACTTATGAGGTATTATTGGTAAAATTATTTATGAGAATAAATGGAAGTATATACCAATTAAACGCCACTCTCATATAAGCGTTACACAGAAAATAAAACACACGTAACCGTATTTATATATAGATTACATTTATTTAATTTATAAAGTAACGTTTTTTTATTGCGCAGCGTATTATATATTTATAACATAGTTTTATTATTCATGTGATTGAAGCATAAATTATACATTTACAGATACATAGGATTACGATATTATACGCCACGTACAACGCCGGGACAGTGATCAATTCAGTGGGTTAGTATTGTATATGTTCTGTTTTAATGCGCCCGTCTACTCGGCTTTTTTTGTGTGGAAAACAAGTATTACAGTATGGTCTGTTGTTATTAAATTTCAACTCTCAAATTTTACCTCCTCTTTTTATTAGAGTGCTGTAGTATGTGACGTTTCATTATTATGATGTTATTATTTTAGCAAACAAATGAATACACTTTTATTGGTGTAGTTTTGGGAATTTACCTTAAAAAATAAAAGCTTGTGATTAATATTAAAAAAAAAAAAACTTGTCCTGATTAAGAGTTTCTTTCTTTTTACTTTATAATGAAAAAGAAAAAATCTAAAATCTTTATGCGACTTCATATAAAGATCTGGTATGTTGTTCTATCTATTGCATTACAAAGCATTTCAGTGCCATCTATTACTTTATGTTCCGTTTAAAAATGTAAATGTTTTCTTACAAGCAATGAATTAAAAAGAATAGGGACTTTTGGAAATGGGTATTGGTTATTCGTATTCTTTGAACTTTTCGGAGAACTGCGCTCATCTTAAGTGTAATTTTCACAAAGTTTCGGTCTATGTAATCTTAGAATCTCTTTAGGTGTATCTTGTCGAACTGAGGAACGTTTCAGTAGGCGACCGATAATACAGTTGCGAATTATTTAGACCTCTATCCAGTCAAGTCTGAAGGAACTAGATCATGCTACAATCGTGAAGAAAATATTCCATATTGTCTCGTTCGACAGAAATATTTACGAGTTCGGCAAGATACACCCTAAAAGTGTCGGAGGTTACATCGACAGAAACGTTATTAAAATAACGCTTAAGATGAGAAGAGGGGTCTGAAGAACTCAGATGTTAGTGGGAATAGAGAATTCGATCAGGAAAAGAAAAGAGAATTGTAACTAAACCACTAAAACCGTATTTTATATGATACTACTACTACTACTACTACTACTACTGATAATGATAATAATAATAATAATAATAATAATAATAATAATAATAACAACAACAACACTGATCAATGTTTTTAATATATTTTTTCCTAATATTATCACACCCTCTTTCATTTTCGGGTATAACGATCCTATAGATTTTGTTTTACCGCATTGTCAATTATTACCTATGGGGTCATATTTTATGACAATCTCTATACAAGGCATTGTAACATTTGGTATAAGAAAAAATATGGTCATCGCACTCACAAACTATTTTAATACACTTGCTTCTTAAATCAAGAGGTAACAAATAGGAACAAGACGGTCAGCAGAAAATAGAGTTCTAAATGCTTGCAGTTCTGGGGTGGAGCGAATGATAATAAAACGCTATATCATGACTAGGTATAAAAACATTGGTGAATGTCAAAAACGGTCAAACGAGCTGGAACGAATGAAGCAGGGAATATTTCACGCAATTCTAAAAGCCAGCATGCCATAAAAGTAATTATAGAAAAGGCCGAGGCAAGCAACAAGACTCGTGCGAGAGTGAGAATGTAGAAAATAAACAGGAGGTGGACAAACCGAACAACTTATCAAGAACTCGCATATAGGAAAAGGATTTGGAATCTAAAACCTGATAAAGTCTATCATAGACACAGATTATTATATTAGAAGTATATGTGCTTGTCTTAGAACAGAACAGTCGCTAGTCAAAAGGATTCATTATCAAAGTTATCATTAAACTGTTATCCTGTTTTCTCCCCATCACAATATGTTCTGAAACTGTTTAAGTCATTGTCTAGAGGGTAAAAAATCGATGTGTTATCTGTATTCTGATGTTAATCAGCCGAGATTTACGATAAGCAACCAAAACTGTCGACGAGAGGATTTGCCAATAATTTACAGAATAACCCATTTTGGCGGCTGCAGTGGAAATTGTGTTGCTAAAACCGGAAACTATGTTTCATTTCATTGCCGGAAACTAAGTTTCAGTTAAACACCGGAAACTAAGAACATCAACAAGTAGATGGACATTGGCATTCTAAATGGTGACTGACATGGCTTTAACCGGTCCGTATAACGTTAGTCATAACACTAGAAATAATGTAATATCTATCTCTATGTATAAAGCAATTTTGTCTATATGCATTTGGTGACTCACAATTTTATGGTTGATCTCTGAACCAAATTAACCGGACATTTGGAACCAGTCCCTTCGAGCTGATGTGATTATTGATGTCAAAATTTCTTTTTAAAAACTTATGGAAATTTGAAAAGTACGTTGAAATAGCCTTAGGATCATATGCTATATATACTAGCAGGACTCGCAACATTGCACGGTCGTAAATATACGCTTTTATATGATATTTCGGTTAATGCAAGTTTCGGATTTATTATCATACTAGCAGGACCCGTTAACCAGCGTTGCCCAGGGGGAAACATGCCCCACTTCGAAAAGAAGTAAACTACAGTTGTTGGGGGTGACCACAGCCGTTCCTTAACCACTACGGACACTGGTGGCCGTGGGCAAATGAAATAATCTGGCTTTCAGTGGCGATTAGTGCAGGTTCGCTGCGATAATCTTAAGGTAATGTCTGAATCTAAAAAACGGTGTAATTTAAGCGAACTTTAAGATATTTGCAGATTCTCTTCCAATCTTAGGATATTTTAATCATGTCCAAATGCATTTTATTTCCTTTTAGTGGATTGATTATTGCTATTTCTTCTAATGAGTTAAGCGCAAAATAGATTCACTGATTGATATAATACCTTATTTTTTTGCTACGAAACACATACTGTCAAGAATGGTAAGTGTCAATTGAATCAAAGGAATACATTGTAAGATGGTCAACATCATGAATTATTTTTTACTATAGACTTAATTTAGGCATTCATTATATGCTTTGTGATTACATTCACTTTCTTAAATAAGGATATGAATATATAAAAATGGACATATATGTGATTATTTATAATTACCACAGAATTATACATATATATTTGCGTATATATATATATATACATATATATATGTATATATATATATATGTATGTGTGTGTATTAAATGAAGATGATGAATAAAAGTTATGTGTAAATTTGATATATCATAACAAAAATGAGGGAAATTTAAGATAAAACGTTTTAGGCCATAACGCTCTGGAGTCCAATGCCTTTCATCACAAGAAAAAAAGCCAGAATTATGCAAAATGAAAATATAAAACAAAAGCTGGCTTAATGATATTTAGAAATTAATTATCATATATGTGTGTGTGTCAAAAAAAGCCGGCTGTTCTTCTAAGTGAGTAAATATGAGATGGGATAGCCGAGGATTCGAACTTGCGAAGCTAGATTTGGAATTGAGAATTCCGATCATAAGTCAAAATAAATAAAACAGAATGTTATTGAAAATGGAATGTAGAATTACCTTTGTTTAGTTCACATAAAATAATTAGATGTCTGTTTATTTAAAAAGGAATGTAATGATGTAATTTTGTTTCTGTTACAGAAATGAAATTTAAATGAGGAATTTAAAAACGGACAATGGAAAACATTAAACATATTTGTAAAGTGGGTTAGGAAAATTAGGTTAGAGGAAACATGTCAGGCCACGACTATTATATGCACGCGTTGGGCATGCAAAGACGCCATGAGTTCTCAATATAGAGAGTTTCAGTTAGATAATTAAGTCAGTCAGTCAGTCAGGGGAGAAGAGACCTGACATGGAACCTTGGAAGCAAAAGGAAGAAGAAAGAATCATGTAAAGACTTTAATTATTTGATGCAAATCCATTGTATCTCCGTCTTCGCGTTATGTTATTCAACAACGAAAAGGTATTGTCAATTTATATTACAAGAACTTTGTGAAAATCATCATCTCAAAAATAGGTACAGAAATATATCTATCAATGTAATAGAAACACTCCCATTCACAGAACTGTCAAACAGTCTAAATGTAAAACGCACTATCTCACGGACTATCTATATATATATCAAATCTCCTCTCATCGTCGGCTCTCCTGTATAAACATGTAAGTTGTCACTTTATGTATACCATGTCTATCTCACACAAAATATGATCTCTCACAATATGAACACTCTAAGACTCTCTTGTTAATATGAACACTCAAGAACATTTATTACATAACATATATATAAAGTGCATATATATATATATATGTATATATATATATATATATACATATATATATATATATATATATAGAGAGAGAGAGAGAGAGAGAGAGAGACTTGCACTTCAGACCGGCGTATATATATATATATATATATATATATATATATATATATATATATAGAGAGAGAGAGAGAGAGAGAGAGAGAGAGAAACTTGCACTTCAGACCGGCGTTGCTCGGGTGTTTGGAGGTGTGTGTTTTGCAAAAAAGAAGCGGTCAACTTAACCCTAACCCTAACCCCTTAATATTTATTGTTTTGGGATCAAAAGTTAGATCAATGTCCAAGTAACTTATATTAAACATTTCAAGTGTTTAGACTAAAAATTGTCGGAAGAGTTTGGTAGAGTTCTCAAAGGTCAAATCGTTGAACGTTGATCCCTTAACAGCCAAATTTCTGACCGAAAACAACTTACAAATATTTTCCCAAATCTCAGTACGCTGTATATCAAATTTCGAGTCTGTAGACTTAAAATTGACAGTTATTGCGTTGGAAATTGTACACAGACACACAGAGACACACACATACATACACACACACACAAACACACACGTTCACTTAATCACCCTTTTCTTCACCATATTCCCTCTGCTTCACTTTTTGTTATCAAGTAAGATCTTTGACTTACTTGCAGTTTCATCAAATACTTTTGTATGCAAAATCCGATCCCGCATTTTGCTAATTCCTACCCTTTGATGAGAAGGAAAGTATTTCTTCGAAACCCCGCGGATTAAGGACTATCCACTTATCAAGTGTTTCCTTTTTAGATTAAATATGTTTTTAACTGTTTTTCAACATGTTTAATTAATTGTTTGCTCTTATGTATTTATATATATATATATATATACATATATATATATATATATATATATATATATGGATTACTTATTTAATCAGTTTTAAAACTTTATTAACTCATTTATCGGACCTCTGGTAATGTACTATATCCTAATGTAAAGAGGGATATCTTGGTGGGACTTTAAAGAGAAAGGGATTGCAGGTTTTTAAGGGCATTAAAATAAATACAATCCCAGCATCATGCCATAAAGTTACTGACGTTCTTCAACCGATGTAAAACCCATTGGAATAAATATATTGAAGGCTGATGATACATTTATCAGTAACTGGGGACATCTAAAAGTTTGCAAGCATCCCTTATAATCGATTATCGATCCTGTTCTGCTTTTACGATACGCTTGCATTGTCCTTGCTTTTGTCCTTCAGCACTGCTCAATATTATATGTTGATGACATGTTTGAGTGTGTGTGTGTGTTTTACATTTCTAGACGATAATAGTTGAAACAATAGTGTGCGTTGTTTTTACTTTGTTTCTGCTTTTGCTCGGACTTCCTGTTTACTTGTTTCACAACAAGAGCAGAGTTTGACACAAGGTTGGTTTTAAATGTGAAAGAATCTAGATCCCTAAAACCATCAGTTTTAACCGAGACAAGCAGGTACATACTATCCAGGCGGATAGCAGTTACATGGGATAATTACGTTGACACATCAATATACTGGTTATTTCCGAATGAATTTACTGAATTTTCCGCATTGTTATTCTTTTCATTATCGTTTATCAGCTTTGACAATATATTTGACCGATCACTTTCCTCAATTTTATTTAATAGAAAATGGCTCCAGACACGACGTGAATCCACTTAACTAAGGAGATAACAATAACGAAAGTTAATGATCGACAAAATTAGGAGATGCCTAGTGATATTAGTCTTGTAAAGGTCAGTGGTTGATTGTAAGGCGAAACAGTCAACAGAGGGAAAGTTCTGGAATATGAAACTGTATTACAATGAGGTGTCAAAATAGCGATTAATGGAAATAAGTTGACTAACGAGTCAAAAAGACGGGAAAAAAAGGAAATAGATTAAAAAATTATTATTAACCCAATCCTTCATAGTATTTTCAGAAAAGACTGACACTAAAAAGATCAAATCTGTAAGAGGAGGACTGCACGGGAAAATCAGGGTGCGACCAATTACATAGCAGATACGTTTCTGCATACAAATAAAATTTCGTTCTATTAGGACACTTGCTTACTGTTTTAATACTAAATGAGTACCATTACATTGTTTTGACTTAGTTAATACGAACACGACGGTCACTTTATCCATCATCATATGTAACACATTATTTATACTATAACCGAAGTTTCCGAATTAAAAATAGAAAATGAATGGCTAATATAAGGTAAAGAAGAAAGTTACTGCGAAATTGTAAATTTGGATTTCAAATGATGTATTTTCAAATACATTTTCCGTTATAGTACCTTTGCGGTATACACCATTTTAAGGTGTTACGCTCTATATAGTCGTTCCAATAAAGATTATTTTTAAACTATTATGTCTTCTTTTTTCAGAACGTTAAACACAAGATGAAGAAAAGAAAATCCGCACAATATTCGTATTCCAATTCAAGCTAGGCCGAAAAGCTGATGTAACAGATCGACATATTAACGAAGCGTTTGTCCCAGGAAGCATTACTGAAAGCACAGCAAAATGGTGGTTTTAGAAATTTCATGGTAGCGACGTGAGTCTTGAGAATGATAAGAGTAATGATCGACCCTCGCACGTTGATAACGATATATTAAGAACCTTAATCGACACCAATCCACGCACAACTGTCAGGGTGTTTGCTTCCTAATTAAACGTAGCGTATACAACAATTTCTAACCACTAGAGAGAGATTGGAAAGACAAAAGAAATTGATAAATGGGTGCCTCACGAATCAATAATAAGTGGGTGCCTCACGAATCAATAATACTTTTGTATGCAAAATCCGATCCCGCATTTTGCTAATTCCTACCCTTTGATGAGAAGGAAAGTATTTCTTCGAAACCCCGCGGATTAAGGACCATCCACTTATCAAGTGTTTCCTTTTTAGATTAAATATGTTTTTAACTGTTTTTCAACATGTTTAATTAATTGTTTGCTCTTATGTATTTATATATATATATATATATACATATATATATATACATATATATATATACATATATACATATATATATATATATATATATATATATATATAATATAAAATATATTTTAGTCATCGACATACAGACCTGTTTCGTTGTTTCACAACTCATCAGTGCCGCTAGACTAACACCTCTCCCAAGCCGAGGATCGAACCTAGAACCGTCGTGATGACAGTCGGCAGTCCTACCCCTTGACTACGGAATCGGTGGCGGAAATTAACCTGTCCGAACGATTATTTAAATAAACATTCGTCCGCTACTCGTAGAGGGCTCAAACGTTTGTTTGTAAATATGGATTACTTATTTAATCAGTTTTAAAACTTTATTAACTCATTTATCGGACCTCTGGTAATGTAATATATCCTCACGAATCAATAATAAGTGGGCTCAGCTCTGTGGTCAGACTCGGATGTAGCTTCACGGGATTCCCGAAGCAAGAGTTCCACAAAAAGTCATGCTGAGTGTTTGGTGATCTGAGACCAAGTTAATCTATTGCAGTTTTTGAATGCAGGTGAAACTATTACGGTGGTGAAATACTGTCAACAAACTGATGCAATTCATCAGACACTTCGGCACCAGCGCCTAGCATTAATTAACAGAAAAGACAAATTCTCCTCTACAACAATGCCCGATTATACGTTGCTTTACTTACCCTGCAGTAGTTAAACAAATAATGCTACGAAACTCTGCTATACTCTCGGACTACTACTTTTTCAAGCATCTCCACAACGTTCTGCGTAGGAAATTCTTTAAAAACATACACGTTATTAAAAACGCCTTCAATGACTTCACTGCCACCAGAACGCAAGCCTTTTACGTTATTGACATAAATGCACTTGTTTTGCGTTGGCAAAAGTGTGTTATTCTTATAGTGCTTATTTCGATAATGCGTGTTTGTTTGATCCGAGATATGTTCATCTGAATAAAAAATTAAAATCGCAAGAACTTTCTTGTCAGTATCATGTCATAAATGTCATTAATGAATAAATAATTAATAATAAATGAATAATAAATAATAAATAAATAGCAATCAATAAATGAATAACCAATAATAAATCAATAATCAATAATAAATGAATAATCAATAATAAATGAATAATCAATAATAAATGAATAACCAATAATAAATGAATAACCAATAATAAATGAATGACCAATAATAAATGAATAACCAATAATAAAAGAATAATCAATAATAAATGACTAATCACTAATATATGAATAACCAATATTAAATATATAATCAATGATAAATTAATAATCAATAATAAATAAATAACCAAGAAAAAATGAATAATCAATAATAAATGAATAACCAATAATCAATGAATAATCAATAATAAATGATTAACCAATAATAAATGAATAATCAATAATGAATGAATAATAATTAATAAATGAATCACTACTAATGAATGATTAATCAATAATAAATGGATAATCAATAATGAATTAATAACGAATAATAAATGATTAATCATTAATAAATGAATAACCAATAATAAATCAATAATCAATAATAAATGAATAACCAACAATAAATGAATAATCAATAATATATGAATAATCAATATTAAATGAATAATCAATAACAAATGAATAATCAATAATAAATGAATACCAAATAATAAAGGAATAATCAACTATAAATGAATAACCAATAATAAATGAATAATCAATAATAAATTAATCATCAATATAAAAAGAATAATCAATAATAAATGAATAATCAATAATAAAAAATAATCAATAATAAAGGAATAATCAATAATAAATGAATAACCAATAATAAATGAATAATAAATAATAAAGTAAATCAATCATAAATGAATAATTAATAATAAATGATAAACCAATAATAAATTAATAATCAATAATAAAAGAATAATACATAATAAAAGAATAATCAATAATAACTGATTAATCCTTATTAAATGAATAACCTATCATAAATGTATAATTAATAATAAATGAATAACCAATAATAAATTAATAATCAATAATAACAGAATAATCAATAATAAAAGAAAAATCAATAATAAATGAATAATCAATAATAAAAGAATAATCAATAATAAAAGAAAAACCAATAATAAATAAATAATCAATAATCAAAGTATAATCAATAATAAATGAATAATCAATAAAAAATGAATAATCAATAATAAATGCATAATCAATAATAAAAGAATAATCAATAATAACTGAATAAAAAATAATAAATGAATAATTAATAATAAATATAAAAACCAATAATAAATAAATTATTTATAATAAAAGAATACTCAATCATAAATGAACAATCAATAATAAATGAATAATCAATAATAAAAGAATAATGAATAATAAATGAATAATCAATAATAAATGAATAATCAATAATAAATGAATAATCAATAATAAATGAATAATTAATAATAAATGAATAACCAGTAATTAATTAATAATCAATAGTAAATGAATAATCAATAATAAATGGCAAATCAATAATAACTGAACAACCAATAAAAAATGAATAATCAATAAAAAAAGAATAATCAATCATAAATGAATAACCAATAATAAATGAATAACCAATATAAAATGAATAATCAATAATAAATGAATAACCAATAATAAATGAATAATCAATAATAACTAAATAATCATTAATAAATGAATAATCAATAATAAATGAATAATCAATAATAAATGAATAATCAATAATAAATGAATAACTAATAATAAATAAATAATAATAATAAACGAATAATCAATAATAAATTATTCATCAATAATAAATGGATAATCAATAATAAATTAATAAGCAATAATAAAGGAATAACGAATAATAAATGAATAACCAATAATAAAAGAATAATCAATAATAAATGACTAATAACTAATAAATGAATAACCAATAATAAATAAATAATCAATGATAAATTAATAATCAATAATAAATGAATAAGCAATAATAAATTAAAAATAAATGATAAATGAATAACCAATAATAAATAAATAATCAATAATAAAGGAATAACGAATAATAAATGAATAATCAATAATAAATGAATAATAATTAATAAATGCATAACAAAAAATGCATGAATAATCAATAATAAATGGATAATCAAAATTAAATTAATAATGAATAATAAATGATTAATCATTAATCAATACATAAAATAAATACATAAAAGAAAAATCAATAATAAATGAATAATCAATAATAAATGATAACCCAATAATAAATGAACAATCAATAATAAATGAACAATCAATAATAAAATTGCAATCAATAATAAATCATTAATCAATAATAAATAAATACCAAATAATAAAGGAATAATCAATAATAAAGTAATAAACTATAATAAATGAATAATGAATAATAATTAAATAATCAATAATAAAAGAATAATCAATAATACATGAATAATCAATAATAAATGAATAATCAATAATAAATGAATAATCAATAATAAATTAATAATCAATTATAACTGAATAATAAATAATAAATGAATACCAAATCATAAGGAAATAATCAATAATAAATGAATAACCAATAATAAATGTGGAATCAATAATAAATGAATAAACAATCATAAAAGAATAATCAATAATAAATGAATAATCAATAATAAAAGTATAATACATAATAAATGAATAATCAATAATTAATGAATAATCATTAATAAAAGAATAATCAATAATAAATGAATACCCAATAATAAAGGAATAATCATTAATCAATGAATAACAAAAAATAAATGAATAACCAATAAGTAATCGAAAAATCAAAAATAAAAAATAATCAAGAATAATCAATAATAATTAATAATAAATGAATAACCAATAATAAAAGAATAATCAATAATACATGAATAATCAATAATAAATGAATAATGAATAATAAATGAATAACCAATAATAAATTAATAATCAATAATAAAGAATAATCAATAATAAAAGAATACTCAATAATAACTGAATAATCAATAATAAATGAATAATCTATAATAAATTAATAATTAATAATAAATGAATAACCAATAATAAATTAATAACCAATAATAAAAGAATCATCAATAATAAAAGAAAAATCAATAATAAATTAATAATCAATAATAAAAGAACAATCAATAATAAAAGAATAACCAATAATAAATAAATAATCAATAATACAAGTATAATCAATAATACATGAATATTCAATAATAAATGAATAATCAATAATAAATGAATAATCAATAATAAAAAAATCATCAATCATAACTGAATAAAAAATAATAAATGAATAATTAATAATAAATATAAAAACCAATAATAAATAAATAATCTATTAATAAACTATAATCAATAATAAATGAATAATCAATAATAAATGAATAATCAATAATAAATTAATAATCTCTTAAAAAAGAATAATCAATAATTAATAAATAATCAATAATAAAAGAATAATAAACATTAAATGAATAATCAAAAATAAATAAAATAAATAATAAAAGAATAATCAATAATAAATGAATAATCAATAATAAATGAACAACCAATAATAAAAGAAAAATCAATAATGAAAGACTAACCAATAATCAAAGAATAATCAATAATAAATTAATAATCAATAATTAATTGATAACCAATAATAAAAGAATAATCCATAATAACCGAATAACCAATAATGAAAGAATAATCAATAATAAATGATTAATCAATAATTAATGTAAAACCAACAATAAAAGAATCATCAATAAAAAATGAATAACCAATAATAAATGAATAATCAATACTAAATGAATAACCAATAATAAAATAATAATCAATAATAAAATAATAATCAATAATACATTAATAATCATTAATAAATGAATAACCAATAATAAAAGAATAATTTATAATAAATGAATAATAAATCATAAATGAATAATAAATAATAAATGAATAACCAATAATAAAAGAATAATCAATAATACAAGAATAATCAATAATAAATGGATAATCAATCATAAATAAATAATCAATAATAAATGAATAACAAATAATAAATTAATAATCAATAAATGAATAATCAATAATGAATTAATAATCACTAATAAAGGAATACTCAATAATAAATTAATTACCAATAATAAAAGAATAATCAATAATAAATGAATAATCAATAATAAACAAAAAATAATAATAAATGAATAAACAATAATAAATTAATAATCAATAATAAAAGAATTATCAATAATAAATTATAAGCAACAATAAATGAATAATCAATAATAAATGAATAATCAATAATAAATGAATACCCAATAATGAAAGAATAATAAATAATAAAAGAATAATCAATAATAAATTAATAACCAATAATAAAAGAATAATCAATAAAAAATTAATAATCAATAATAAATGAATAATAAATAATAAATGATTAACCAATAATAAATGAATAATCAATAATACATTAATAGTCAATAATAAATGAATAATTAATAATAAATGACTAATCAATAATAAATGGAGAATCGATAATAAAAGAATAACCAATAATAAAAGAATTATCAATAATAAATGAATAATCAATAATAAATGAATAATTAATAATAAAAAGATAATCAATTATAAATGAATAACCTATAATAAATTAATAATCAATAATAAAAGAATAATCAATAATAAAGAATAATCAATAATACATTAATAATCAATAATAAAAGAATAATCAATAATAAATGAATAACCAATAATAAATGAATAATCAATAATAAAAGAATAATATATAATTAATGACTAATCAATAATATAAGAATAACTAATAATAAAAGAATAATCAATAATAAATGAATAATCAATAATAACTGAATAATCAATAATTAAAGAATACTCAATAATAAATGAATAATCAATAATAAAGCAATACTCAATAATAACTGAATAATCAATAATAAATGAATAACCAATAATGAAAGAATAATCATTAATAAATGAATAATCAATAATAAATGAATAACAAATAATAAAAGAATAATCAATAATTAATGAATAATCAATAATAAATTAATAATCAATAATAAATGAATAACCAATAATAAATTAATAATCAATAATAAAAGAATAATCAATAATAAATTAATAATCAATAATAAATGAATAATCAATAATAAATGAATAATCAATAATAAATTAATAACTAATAATTAAATAATAATCAATAATAAAATAATAATCAATAACAAATGAATAATCAATAATAAATGAATAACCAATAATAAAAGAATAATCAATAATAAATGAATAATCATTAATAAATGAAGTATCAATAATAAATGAAGTACCGATGATAAATGAATAATAAGTAATAAATGAATAATCAATAATAAATGAATAACCAATAATTTAATTATTATCAATAATAAATGAAGAATCAATAATAAATGAATAACCAATAATAAATGAATAATCAATAATAAATTAATATTCAATAATAAATGAATAATGATTAATAAATGAATAATCAATAATAAATGGAGAATCGATAATAAAATAATAACCAATAATAAAAGAATAATCAATAATAAATGAATAATCAATAATAAATGAATAATTTATAATAAATGAATAATCAATAATAAAGGAATAATTTATAATAAATGAATAATCAATAATAAATGAATAACCAATAATAAATTAATAATCAATAATAAAAGAATAATCAATAATAAAAGAATAATTAATAATACATTAATAATCAATAATAAATGAATAATCAATAATAAATGAATAACCAATAATAAATTAATAATCAATAATAATTAATAATCAATAATAAAAGAATAATCAATAATAAATGAATAACCAATAAGTTAATAATAATCAATAATAAAATAATAATCAATAATAAATGAATAATCAATAATAAATGAATAATCAATAATAAAAGAATAATACATAATTAATGACTAATCAATAATATAAGAATAACTAATCATAAAAGAATAATCAATAATAAATGAATAATAAATAATAACTGAATAATCAATAATTAAAGAATACTCAATAATAAATTAATAATCAATAATAAAGCAATACTCAATAATAACTGAATAATCAATAATAAATGAATAACCAATAATGAAAGAATAATCATTAATAAATGAATAATCAATAATAAATGAATAACAAATAATAAAAGAATAATCAATAATTAATGAATAATCAATAATAAATTAATAATCAATAATAAATGAATAACCAATAATAAATTAATAATCAATAATAAAAGAATAATCAATAATAAATTAATAATCAATAATAAATGAATAATCAATAATAAATGAATAATCAATAATAAATTAATAACTAATAATTAAATAATAATCAATAATAAAATAATAATCAATAACAAATGAATAATCAATAATAAATGAATAACCAATAATAAAAGAATAATCAATAATAAATGAATAATCATTAATAAATGAAGTATCAATAATAAATGAAGTACCGATGATAAATGAATAATAAGTAATAAATGAATAATCAATAATAAATGAATAACCAATAATTTAATTATAATAAATAATAAATGAAGAATCAATAATAATTGATTAATCAATAATAAATGAATAACCAATAATAAATGAATAATCAATAATAAATTAATATTCAATAATAAATGAATAATTAATAATAAATGAATAATCAATAATAAATGGAGAATCGATAATAAAAGAATAACCAATAATAAAAGAATAATCAATAATAAATGAATAATCAATAATAAATGAATAATTTATAATAAATGAATAATCAATAATAAAGGAATAATTTATAATAAATGAATAATCAATAATAAATGAATAACCAATAATAAATTAATAATCAATAATAAAAGAATAATCAATAATAAAAGAATAATTAATAATACATTAATAATCAATAATAAATGAATAATCAATAATAAATGAATAACCAATAATAAATTAATAATCAATAATTATTAATAATCGATAATAAAAGAATAATCAATAATAAATGAATAACCAATAAGTTAATAATAATCAATAATAAAATAATAATCAATAATAAATGAATAATCAATAATAAATTAATAATCAATAATAAAAGAATAATAAATAATAAATGAATAACCAATAATATAAGAATAACTAATAATAAAAGAATAATCAATAATAAATGAATAATCAATAATAAATGAATAATCAATAATTAAAGAATAATCAATAATAAATGAATAATCAATAATAAAAGAATAATAAATAATAAATCAATAATTAAAAAAAAAATTAAACACCAATAATAAATAAATAATCAATAAAAAAAGAACAACCAAAATAAATGAATAATCAATAATAAATGAATAATCAATAATAAATGAATAATAAATAATAATAAATAATCATTAATAAAAGAAGAATCATTAATAATAACTGAATAATAAACAATAAATGAATAATCAATAATAATGAATAAGCAATAATAAATGAATAATCAATAATAAAAGAATAATCAATAATAAATGAACAATCAACATTAAATGAATAACCAATAATAAATTAATAATCAATATTAAATGAATAATCAATAATAAATGAATAATCAATAAAAATGAATAATCAATAATAAATAAATAACCAATAATAAATTAATAACCAATAATAAATGACTAATCAATAATAAATGAATAACCAATAATAAATGAATGACCAATAATAAAAGAATAATCAATAATAAATGAATAACCAATAATTAAAGAATAATCAATAATAAAAGAATAATCAATAATAAATTAATAACCAATAATTAAAGAATAATCAATAATAAATTAATAACCAATAATAAATGAGTAATCAATAATAAATGAATAACTAATAATTAAATAATAATCAATAATAAAATGATAATCAATAACAAAGTAATAATCAATAATAAATGAATAACCAATAATAAAAGAATAATCAATAATAAATGAATAATCAATAATAAATGAAGTATCAATAATAAATGAAGTATCGATAATAAATGAATAATAAGTAATAAATGAATAATCAATAATAAATGAATAACCAATAATTAAATAATAATCAATAATAAATGAATAATCAATAATAATTGAATAATCAATAATAAAGGAATAACCAATAATAAATGAATAATCAATAATAAATGAATAATCAATAATAAATGAATAATCAATAATAAATGAATAACCAATAATAAAAGTATAATCAATAATAAAGGAATAATCAATAATAAATGAATAATGCATTATGAAAATCTGTGAAAAGTTATTACGAAATAAATAAAATAATTCACGATGCATAATATTTATAATTTGTTGTTTTCTGACACAGAAAAATAGATTTAATTTAATAACTAAATTTTGGTGCATACATTAAAAAGAAATATTTAAGATATTTCAAATTATTTTATCAAATTGTACCACTTTTGTTGATACAAGTTCACGTTAATACAAATAGATATTTTCTTCTGAAAATAAATACGAAAATATCTGCGAGTGTCATCTAATTTGTTTCTACCTTGGTAGGCCAAGAACAGGCTCAAGAAATTTAAACAGATAGCGGCTACAGAGAGTAGTTCCTTAAGTTTATATAAGTCGCAATCGTCCTGGCTGTCACCTGTAAATAACACAGGCCGATGCTGTAGAGCAAATCGTCTATGGCAGATTTCATCGCCGCTGTTGTCTTTACAATCAATAATTCTACACAGAATTCTACTAGATTGTTTTTGTTTTTACACATTTACTTCTGCTTGACTGTAATCTATTTTTGTTGTTTTTTTTGTTTGTTTTTAGCTTTGAAGAAAATGATTGTTTTTCATAGAGAAAGAAAAAAGAAAACATCAACGTTTGTTTCACGTTAGATTATGGATTGGTATCCTCGAACAGGCTGATGTAGCTAAATCTGCAATCATCAGGTGGACATATATGTGCATGTCATAAGGAAGTCAAGTGCTGTTCTAGAAAGAGATCTATTTATTTAAAATAGTTTATATCAGTAGTGCTGTTTTCTACAATGTTAAGGTTGATGTAACTTCAGACCGTCTTCGGGTGTATGCTGTCGAACTCAGGAACGGTTCTGTCGAAGTCGGGAATTTGGACGAAATTTTTCACGGGACCATTTATTTACTCCACAGGGGTAGCATGCTCTTGTTCAGTCAGCGATGACTAGATAAAGGGTCTAAGTGATTTTTAATTTTATTTTTTTAGTCATTCACTCTAAGAATGGAACCTTCAATCTTCAGGAGAATATCACTTAAACAATTGATATTTTCAGGTACTCTGAGCACTTGCAGACCGTTCTAATACGAATTTCCGATGAATCCAAATAATACGGACAACCAACACTCATCTAAATAATTCAGAGTTTTATCAGCTTATTGATGAAATTATAATATGTACTGGTCGTATGATGGTTCGAACTTTTAGCGCAGTGCTTATGAAATTACTAAACTACGCGACAAGAAAATATTACTCAAAGGTAAACAACAGGCACTGACTATCTTGGTGTGCAAATTAAAATCTACACGTTTATATACGATGTCGTTAACATTTACGTGTCCCTTTTAGTAAATATTAAATTACTTCCCAGAAATTATTCTAACTAGAAAAATATCGAATAGACCGAGGGTGAGAAATGTATCATCTGAAGCATACGAAATAAGTGAATACTATTTAAACTATACAGAGAAAATGGTCGGAAAAGGGGATATTGTTATTTGCGATTGTCGTAAATGAAGTAATATAGAAGCAGACGATCCAATGAAAGAGATTGATTTATCGACTCAATTCGCCACGAAGATATCGATCTGATATTGATTCTGATGTTCGATAAAGTAATAAAGAATTTTGACACGATCCAGTCAGACGCTTATCACAAGAAAATCAATGCATAAATAATGAAATACAAATATGCTTATTCGTAGATTTTAGCATTTCAATAAACACATTAGTTATAGACTTTTAAATGGATTGATAACATGTGTAATAATGTGGTTATTTTATATTTGTACACTGGTTCTATATTATTTTAACATATTTATAGTATTTAGTTTTAACAAATTGATAATATTATGAACTCGTAAGACCCGTGAGAATTCTATGAATTGAGAAATATATTTAACCAACTGATATGTTTTAACGAAGCTGGTATTGTTCGAGAAACCACAAAAATTGTTATTTGCGCTATAAAATCCAATAACACGCAGAAAAAGGGTCCATTGTATTTTAAATATAGAAATATTTATTGATAACTCAATAAGTATTAATAAATACTAAGAAATCGATAGTATTCTACATTAATACAAATAATACAATCAAATTGTAAGAAACAATGTTTAATTTACTGCTTCCGTTCAGTATCACTTGGAAGGCAATGTTTTTCGTTCTTTCCCTTATTTCTTTCAACAGTTCCCATTTTTTACGTAAGGTTTCTCTGGATTCTTTCTTTGGTGAAGAATTTCTGCACGTTGAAGTAATTAAGAGATCATACTCCACACAAATACATCATTGATCATATAGTATTTTACTTATATTCGAAAACGAGGATACATCAAAAAAGGATCACTGTCCCATTCTTGTCCAGAGTCAGATGTGATGAATTTCGCTTTACAGGGCAGAATGTGGTATAGATAGTTTAAACGGATGCATCTCAGAGTGTCTAAATATGTTTAATTTTTCCTTATTATTTCTACAGTCCTGGATATGACCTTAAACTATGTCCGATGGTGAGGCTGGATCTTGCGGACTTTGGGAAGTGTGTAGCCACCCTTTAATTGCAATTGCTCCCAGATCTACTCTGGCACGGGCTGGTAGTACCTGTTAAGGTTCCAACTATGGGTTAAATAGAAACCGACTTTAAAAAAAAAGAAATATACTCTATTAAAAAAAATGGTCTTCAAATCACTGGATTCGGTATTAAATAACCTGAAAAGGGTTGATATGCCGTAAAACAAAATCAACCAACCAACTGATTATTTCTACGCATATAGTTTTAACATCTATTTACATTTATTGCGAATAGAGTTTAAAGCAATTATACTAAAATAGTCTATATACTTTTAATACAATCACACATACGTATATTATATACTTAAAAAACACACACTGTGACACAAAATATAGTTTAAGTAGAACCATACTATAACAAGGATATCTGCGTCGGCGAATAACGTTGATTATGATATTTTTCCAGTTTTTAGGATCATGTATGATGCTTATTTAAATTTATTCATTAGTGTTCAACTATGTCTAAAATGATGCCAAAACTGTGCCTTCGCATTATTGTTCCCAGAAAATAATCGAATTACTTCACTAAAATATCGG
The DNA here is from genome assembly GCF_053919585.1 of Euprymna scolopes. NCBI lineage: Eukaryota > Metazoa > Mollusca > Cephalopoda > Sepiida > Sepiolidae > Euprymna > Euprymna scolopes. Next base: position 41,557,977 of record NC_136493.1, on the reverse strand, counting down.
TTTACATATAACCTATAATTATCATGTCTGATAACCTAAACTCACTTACTGTTGTTAATTTTTACCCAGAGGACAAAGTAGAAACGTCAACCCTAACCCTAACAGTTTCATTTACATCGAAGAAATTTTCATCGAATTTCTTGCAGGAGTTGGAATATTCTAGTTTGCTATTGCTTTCTTGCCCTACATGAAATAATTTTGTTTTAGGGCAGAAAAAATGGTCTGCTTTACGGACGAACTTGTATGTTACGGGATGGACTTATATTAATATACATTTAATATGCATTTAGCCTTATTAAAGAGTGGAGTATACACGTTGGCATGTCTTATGCCTACTTGTCGAAGACTTTTTCGTCATACCTCTTATTATCCATACAACCTTCCGGTAACCCCTTTTTCCTAACTCGTCAAAAGTTTGATTTATACTTTTTATTTCATGTAAAGGTAAATTACACACTGAGAATAATCGATTTCGTTTGAATAAAAGAGTAAATGCAATGTAAGTTTAAATTATTAAATATGTGATGTGCCCTCTGTAGTAACAGACCTGAGGGAATCGTTAATTCTAGGTATAGACCGTTTCATACCCTCGAAATATTTCCAGCAAAGACCTAACAAACAGCCATGGTTCTCTCCTAAATCTGCCGCTGCCATTGCGCACAGAAATACCTTTTTCCATTGCTTTCAACGATGTACTTAGAATAAAACCGCTGTCAGGACTGCCAGCAACCACTATAAAAGAGTAAGGAAGAACGCGAGAGTCCGTCATGTTGAAAGTGACTGAGCAGCGGCTTAGTTCCCACCAGTTTTTGCAAATATCAAACAGGATCCTGAACATAAGCATGTACTCTATCCCAACTTTCATTGATTGACCTTAAGTAATCTCGTAAGCATCAGACAGAGCCAAACGCTTTGCCAAGAACTTTGCAACTAATTGCATTCTATGCAACCAATGCCGCCAATTCCCCTTAATGATGTTATCCTTCGATCGATCTAGTATATATCTTCCTGCTGATGCAATTATCTACCTATATAAGATCCTGATAAATCCGAGGATGGATTATTGCTGTCACCTCTGAGTAGGAACTGATAGGAAGACCATATTCTATCTTTGCAGAGTTCAGAATAGACTTCGTAGCATTTTCGCTTCCCTGCAGCCTCTTTCTCATAGCGGACCTTTCTCTATTTTATCGTTATTTTCTTGGCAAATGCCCGTCTGAGCTCCAATCTATAGCCCCTCTCGCCAAACATTCACAAGATACGCTCGTTTGGCCGTAAACACTATCAATAATTTCCCCCCACTCTTTATCTGTGCCTAAACCCAGATGTAGATTCCATGAATAAAGCTTCTTTCTAAGTAGTGGTTGATGGGTAGAAATAAGAAGCTCTTAGTATTTATGCTGGAATTCCTCAGGGTTCCATTCTGGGCCCAACTCTCTTCCTGATCTATATTAATGATCTTCAAAATCACATCCCTTCATCATTCGTAGACATCTATGATGATGACACTACTATCTATGGTAGTACATCTAAGACCGTAAACGACCACGTTCTCTCTGATTCTCTCTCCTCTGATCTTGAGCAAGTGGTACAATGGGGAAAGAGCTCGCGTGTTTCTTTTAATGCATCTAAAACCAAGCTTTTATCTTTACACCATCAACGCTCTGATCCCCATCTGGCATCAATTGAAATGAATGGCTCTCGTCATGAGGAGGCCTTATGTTTTGATAAGCTTCTGAGTTTGACCTTTACTCCTGATCTGAAATGGAACCCACATTAAATCCGTTGTCAAGGCCACTGGAAAAATGGTGGGATCCTTCTATCGATTCCAGTAGATATCTCATTGCTGATGCAATTCTCTATCTATATAAGAGACAGATACGTCCAAGGATGGAGTACTGTTGCATATTTGGGCAGGAGCTGCTAGAAAGGACTTATCCTGCCTTGATAGAGTTTAAAATAGACTTCGTAGCCTCGCAGGGGATGTTCTTTTTTTTTTCAAGCAACCTCTTTCTAACACAAGAGATGTTGCGAGTTTGTCTCTGCTTTATCTTTATTTTCATGGCAGGTGCTCGGCTGAGCTTTATTCTATGCCCCCCTCGCTAAACTTTCACAAGAAACACCCGTCTAGCGTAGATTCCATGAGCAAAGCTTTTTTTCTTAGAACTGCACGCCTATGGAATTGTCTTCCGTTTTTCTGCTTTCCAGCTGACTACAATATTATTGTCTTCAAGTCTAACGTAAACAAGTTTTTGATGAGCTGTTTCATATAAGTTAACAAATTTACCGAATATCAATATCTAACGGTTACTATATTGCCCAATTTCTACTGTTCATTCTTTAATCTTCGAGTGGCCTCTTGGCCTTGATAAGTGGTGATGCCTATGTAATAAAAAAGAAATGCACACCTGAAAATTGTCTTTCATTTACCTGCTTTCCAGCTGACTACAATATGGTCGTCTTCAAGTCCAAAGTAAACAAGTTCTTGATGAGCTGTTCCTCTTAAGTAATCCAATTTACCAAATTTACACTTCTAACGATTACTATGATATTGTCCCTTTAATCACTGTACACTCTTTAACACTTATCCTCCAGTAATCTCTGTACTTTGATAAGTTGTGATTCCTTTATAAAAATATCTTAGATAGAACATTAAATTAATATAAACGGATGTTCGATCGAATAAAGTGGTTCAGGATAACCTAGTAAATATTGGATAGATATCTGCTCTGGCATACTGTAAGTGTATTTTCCTCCGTGTACAGTTTTATTTGCTCGTAGTTAAATGCGATGTGCGATAATGTGTTTCCATTAATTTTCTAATGTAATCGGTCAGAAAAATAAAACGTAAAAAAGTTATACTTCGCCAATGTTCACACCCGGTATCTTATGGAATATTGTTTTTTAAAAATATTTTTTTTACCTTTAAGAGTCATCTTACACACCGAAATATACAGAAATTTAAATTATTGAGACATTTTAATTATTATTATTTTTAATGGAGTTTATTATTTTACACCTAAATTTTAATCATTATTATTTTTAATGCATTTTATTATCATTACTCCTAAAGAGCGAAATATGGCAAAACCACCAGACTAGTAATCAAATCCGACCGCTTTACTGTTGAATCCCATAAATATTGAGATATATTTTATTTGGATGATTCTTCTTGCTTTCCGTTACCCATAACGTTCTTATATACATAAATTTAAACGTAAAGTCAAGAATCATTTTTCCTAATTATTTTTCAACAATTGTAATTTTATGTGTCATAATTTATCTCAAGCGCAGTTATCGTTAGCTAGTTATGAATCTTGCGTAACTATAATTTTAGTTTCTTACATCAACATCAAATGAACTTCAGCCGTGTAGTAATTTCTATAAAATATCGTTTTCACCGAGCCAATTCGTTCTCATTGCACACTTATCGTCTTTCATATGTAAACATTTATCATAATATGTCGGCTCAGTAAAGAGGACGCTTTTTCCGCTTGTTTTTGTTGATAGGGGAACTTTTATGATGACACTAGAGCCACTCGAGAATAATGAGTGATCTAATTATCAATTGTTTTTTGATTGCTACTATGAGAGAGAATATATATATATATATATATATATATATTTATATATATAATATAAAATAACACGAAACAATCATGAGAGCCAAAGTGTATGTATTTGCATTTAAATAAATGCACTTCCATCTCACCACGCAAAATTTAGTTAGCAACTAGCAAGCGTACCCGGCGTTGCCCGGTCATATAGTGTGCTAAAATATAATATTTAAATTTACGCAGATTTCGTATGTATTATTATAGAGGCAATTATTCCATATTATACAGTACCCAATATCTAGTCATGATTGCAGAAGTAAAAAAAAATATTTGTATGCCATCAGCTAGACTCATAGAGAAATAAACATTTTACAAAACATAGTTTCATGGTCGAAACTATGTATAAAAGTTAAGGAAAGATTGAAGTTTATTTGTAATAATACTCGTGAATGATAACGTAGTAATCATAAGTACTGGTAATTTTGTAAATTGGATTACTTAGGGGGGACGTTTGTCAAACACATGTTTACGTTGAACTTGAAGACGATTATAATGTTGTTAGTTAGAAAGCACGTAAACGGAAGAGAGTCCCACAAGCGTGCAGTTCTAAGAAAGAAGATTTGTTCATGGAATCTACGTTTAGGTTTAGAGTGGGGGAAATTATTGATAGTGGCTTTGGCTAGACGAGTGTTTTCGTGAGAGTTTAATGAGACGGGACAATAGATTGAAGCTCAGAGGAGCACTTTCCATAAAAAATAACGATAAAGCAGAGACAGGTGGGAAAAGAGGTTGCAGAGAAGAGAAAAGGGTATCCTTCAGTAAGCTACGAAGTCTATTCTCAACTCTGTCAAGGATAAGCTGCTTCTAGCAGCTTCGGCCGAGATATGACAACAGTACTCCATCATTGGCCGTACCTGGCTTTTATATAGGTAGAGAATTGCATCAAGAGTGAGATATCTACTGGCGCAGGAGAATGATGCTACCATTTTTTTTTTTTTTTTTTTTAGCGGCCATTCAACGGATTTGATGTACGTGTTCCATTTCAGATCAGGAGTAAAGGTAAAGCCCAGACGCTTGTCAAGACATAGAGCTTACTCAAGATGAAAGCGATTTATTTCAATTAATGCCAGATGACGATCACATCGCTTATGATGTAAAGATAGGAGAATGGTTTTAGACGCATTAAATATAACTAGCCACCGCTTTCCCCCTTGTACCACGTGCTCAATATTGGAGAAGAGAGAGAGAAAGTCAGAGAGAACTTAGTCATTTACGGCTTTTGATGTGTTTACATAGGTAGTAGTGTCGTCAAATGATTTCCAGTGGGTTGAGAACTAACATTTATTAGAACTACATCACAGGTAATCAGTCACCTTAAAATAATTAGGCAGGAGACCCTCATAATATTAAAATGTAAAAGGTGGGTGTTGCTCTTAGCCTTACGCTCAACAAAAATTATTATAATTAATACCTGAGTAAATATGTAAAGACAAAAAATAACTACGGATGTAAATTCATCATTTTATATGACTATTATAATAGTTATATTTTATTTGAATTCTTCGGACTATTCTGCGTTTGAGTGTCATGTTCATAACGTTTAAATGGACGTAATCTATGATTTGCTCCAGGTGTATTTTGTGGAACTCGGAAATGTTTCTGTCAAACTTGGGAATTTGGACGGAATTTCAAACGGAACCCTTTATTTATTTAGTGAGTAGCATGCTCTTATCGCTTTAGCCATGACTGGATAGAGATACTAATTAATACCCAAAGACCTGTGGCGTAGGAGTTAAAGTACTTAGAAAAAATCAGTTGTAAAAGTTACCTTCTTATGAAGGTTAAAGTTTCAATTCTCAGCTGGGTAACCGTAAAATAAGAACATGCGACCCGTGTGAAATAAATAAAAAGTTCGTTCGAAATTTCTCCAAATTCCACAGTTTGAGAAAAACCTTTTAGAGTTAGACAAGACGCACTTGAAGTAGATCGTAGGTTACATCAATGAAAGGTTGTGAAAATGTCACTCAATATCAATAACCGTTCCTCGTCTCCAAAATCTAGAAATGTATTATACTAGTGTAGACAAAATTATAAGGCATACTTTTGGCGGAGTGTGCACACTTAAATAGAATAAAGTCTTTGTATATAAAGTGATATTGTTGTCTCAGTCTGACAATGTTATTTTCATATTTACAATTAATGAAAGGAGTCATGGATATATGTACGACGCCATGTAGTGTAACTGCTTTACATATTCCTCTGATAGACGAACGGTAATAATTTACGTATTGAATTCGATGCTTTTTTATACGATGATTAGTTTCATTTCACTATTACGCCGAATTTTATTTATGCATAGTTTCTACATTCTGCATAATCTCATAGAATTTAAGATGACACACTTCTAGGGCACAGAAATAGCTATCTATCTATCTCTCTATCTATCTAATATATAGTTACCTTTTCTATCTCTCTGTCTATTATCTATGTATCTCATATAGAGTGACCTCATCTATCTATCTATCATCTATCTATCTATCTGTATATCGCATATATAGTGACCTTATCTACTTATCTATCTATCTTTCTATCTCATATATATTGACCTATTCTATCTATATATCTCTTATCTATCTATCATATATAGTGACCTTATCTATCTACCTCTCTATTATCTATCAATCTATCTATCTCATGTACAGTGACCTTTTCTATCTGTCTATCCACCTATCTATCTATCTCTCTCTCTCTCTCTCTCTCTCTCTATATATATATATATATATATTTATATATATATATATATAATCCATCTATCTCACATAGAGTGACCTAATCTATCTATCTATCTATTCCATATCTGTCTATCGCATATATAGTGACCTTATCTATCTATCTATCTATCTATTATATATCTATCTATATATCATATATATATATATATAGTGACGTTATCTATATATATAAATGTATCTATCTATTATCTATCTGTCTATGTTTCTATCTCATATAGAGTGCAAACATCTATATTAAACTTTTCTCTTAATATTTAGTCTACCGAGTTGAAATTCAATATATAAAGTAGTTGGATAGATGGGCCATTTTGATTTCTTTTTATCCGAATAATAGCAACTAATGACTGAAATTAAATAATAAAAGGCTTTGCTATGGCGTAAATCGACTATATGCATTATTTTCTCCGCGCATGCGCTAATCAAAAGTTAGAGATTAAATAAGTTTTCTAGTTTCCGTATACGTGTGTATTTAGGTCATACGCTTAAAGATAAAACTGGTAAGCTCTATGTTTTGTTTTGTATTCTAGCTGATGGCACAGAGGGTTTTTTTTTTTACTTTGGAAATCACTAGTATATATTGGTATAATATAAAAATCGGAAAATTTTCCCCTCTGTCAAAATAAATACGAAATCTGCATGAATAAAACATATTACTTATTCTTATTTTATGACGGGGCAACACCAGGCGACCTATTGTTTAATATAAAATCAAACTTCTATCGACAGTTTTTATTATTTAGAAATTGTGTAAGTTTAATTGAAACACTCAAGCTGATTTGCTAACGGATATATTACAAAAATAATAACACCACAACAAGGTTTCATTACTTTAAAAAACTGCCCACGTATAATGATGACAAAAAATCTAATGATTAAATCATTTTAAAACAGAACAACATCAATTTGATTATGTTCTTCGTGTCGACTTTCAAATCTCAACGGGTTGATTAGATTCGGAATGCAACCAAGAAAGCAGTGCATCACGTCATTTCCGGAGTGATTTTGTGGATAGTCTGTTTAAATTGATGAATAATGGCGACGTAGAATCGGATTACAGTTTCCGATTTCCAGTATCGCTTTGCGACTAGAATGTACACAGCTTCGCCTTGCGTCAACCACACGTGCGGTTATTGGCGGGTGTCTTTCGACGAGCTAGGATAACTACTCTGCTTGCGTGTTAAGCGCATATGAATTTGTTTTTGAAGCAAAAAGTCATTTGTTTCCCTCAATACAATAATGTTTTCAATCAATGTGCATATATTTTTTCAAGGACGGAAATCTCTACAGCAGTTTGAACGGTAGAGCATCATTTATTCATAGAGGAAAACACTATTTTTGAAAATTAAGTTGATAACTATATTAAGCTTTCACGGATAATGATGGTCCCATATTTCGGTTTGATACCGAGAACAAAAACGTAACATGCGGTCGTAGCTGACATTGAACGGACTGTAGTGTAACTCGAATCTTGTCCGTAGGCGAATACTTGATACGTCGCCAGGTCTATCAAGTTATTTTTTTATCGAGACACCTTCATTAGAAAGCCCGGTCTACCCTCGAGAGAGGAATAGACTATGCCAGTTTTTCAATCTGGTATTTTACCTCGCTATACATACAGCGCCTAGCCTTCCTAAATGGTCACCCATCTAGTAAATACCAGGCTCAACGTTGATTAACTTCAGTGATCTGGCAAGAATCGGTTTGTCAACGTGACTGCACCGTATACCTTGAATAGTTCAATGTGTTAAGCTATTTGACAACAACACTTGTCTGATTTTATAGTCTATGATAATTTATTTTATTTTTCTGTATGATAGGTATTATATTTCTGATACATAATGTTGTAGACATTAAAACAAAATTTGAATTTAAATTTAGTTTTGAATAACTATAATGACCGTATGGGTTAGTCTGTATAATTTTTATGAGAGTGGTACATTTTTTTGTCTGATATATATATATATATATATATATATATATATATATATATATATATATATATATATATATATTAGTCCTCGCACGAAAGAGCAGGACACACAATGTTTTAAATAATAATGATAATAATAATAATAATAATAATAATAATAATAGTAATAATAATAATAATAATAATAATAATAATAATAATAATAATAATAATAATAATAATAATAATAATAACAGAATAACAATGACAACGACTTTCGATGGCGAGGACTACTATTGAACGTAACCAGTCATACAATCCTTTTTAAATTTTCATCACTATTTTTCTCGTAATGTACTGAATATTTGTGAAATGAATGAAACCGATATGAAATATGTTCCTTATTAAATTTCAAACATTTTCTATTCAGAAAGAAGTTTAAAAAATTAATCTAATAAAGTTATTTTAAAGTTTTTGTTTAAGAAATTCAGATTTTCTCATTATTCAGACCTGTATTACTAAGAGGGGGTTGCAAAAAATGAGTTGTGGTATGAGGAGTAATACAAACTGAAACAGAGAGAATATTCAGACCTGTTATAATACAAAGTGGGGGTTGCAAAAATGAGTGTGGTGTGAGGAGAAATACAAACTGAAATAGAGAGAAGGAGAGTTTTAAAATATAATCTTAAAAAGATAAGATACAAGTGAGAAAAGCATTTCATTCAAGGCAGAAAAATTGTTAATCAAAATGTTTCTACTATAGGCTTTAAAAATAAAGGTGCAAGATTCAATTTGAAATTTATTTTATGTAATGCACATTTTGTTGCAATTTGAAAACATTATCTTTCATCTAGCAATTAATTATATAGATATAAAATTTTCAATTATTTTTTAAAGTGCAACAGAATGTACATTACATAAAATAAATCCAAGGTAATTTTTTAAAATCCAATTTAAATTACATTTTTATACCTTATTTTGTAAAATTTATAAAAGTGCACTTTGAAGATAAATACATGTCAAATTAAATCGTGTACCTTTGTTTTCAAACCCTATAGTAAAAACAATTTGGCAACTATTAGCGTTTCATGTTTTCGTCAACCAACGCTAATTCAATATTTCAATCCGTTTGTTAAGCATTATTTACTAGGTACTTTCAACTACACTGAACAATATAAAAACTGTTTGGTAAAAAGAAATGTCCAATAAGTAAATCTTACCTAAAGCAAACAATTTAACTCTTCTACCTATTTAGATAATTGTAATACATGTTAAAACGTTTACTGGTGTCAAATAAACTGGATGCTCCGTTTGAATGAATACGCTAATAGCTGCTTATAAGCATTGCACGAGAATCCTTGATAATCGCCCTGTAATTGAAAATGCAACAACATACTTGTAGAGGCAGGATATTTTCATACGATTGCTGGCATTCATTTTGTTTCCCCGCATTATTTTCTTTAATTGTCTATTTTAAAGCAATTGCTAATACTTTTCAGGGGAAATGTATACTGCCAACACTTTGTTTTAGTTATAATTTTTTAAATGAGCTATGATTGTTTAAACCTACTAAAACTTTCAACTGTTAAAATGCAAATAAACTAATTCAAGTAGGTATATGCGTAACATATTTTAACGTGGTAGTATTTATTCGTTTTATATTGTTATTTTATCTCTTGATATAAACGGCTCATTTTACATAACGATGGGTGTATTCGCTAATAAAATATAAGACCGGTGTCATTACGCTGTCGAGTCTTAAAATGATATTGTATATCCCTGTTTATACATTAAGCATTATAAGATTATTGCAATGAAGAAGAGCCTTTTACCACACCTCGAAGTACCACCTGATAAGAACGGAACTTCTAATCGCCCAACTGTTTCTTTATCATTAGCTGTAGCTGTTCTTGTTTATTTTGGTTCTATAATTTCTTAAAATACCCGATCATTTCATATTTTTTGTCAACAATATAATAGTTGCGTCGATTTTTATGTCTGATTGCAATGATTATCCCCTGTTATGTATTAAACTATATTTGTTCTATATGTAGAATCATCTTGCACAGACGACATCACCATGTTATAATCTCCTTCATAACTATGCTAACGAAGATACGCGCATGTTGTAGTATGTCGGATACTTACTAGAATCCCGTGTGTTAGTCTGTTAGAACCCTTAACAGTTTCAAGTTTTTGTATGTAAACCTATGAAGCTTTAATGGTGAATGTTTTTAATTTTCTAATTTGAGACTACCCGTTTATCAAGATCAGGAGGTCATTCTAGGATGAAGGTGAATAAGCGTTAGATTGTTGGTGAGGCAACTCCATGATGATCAGTAATGGCGGAACTTGAGTATTTAGTTATTTAAGAAAACGGGTCAGTAAGAATTTATTCACATTGTATTTTGAAGGGACCAGGTTTGAGTCAACCTGGAAGGGACCCCAAGATATCGTGCTAGAGAGACGGACAAATCTAAAAAAAAGTCTATTATGTTCATATCTGATAACTGTGATAATTCATATGCCTAGTCGCGCTGATAACTATCATATTTTTACGAGTTATAGTCTATAGTCTGACTGGTGTCTATGATAATTGCTATACTCTTGAAGACATCTTATTTTATGTTCATTGTTATATGTTTGACAAATAATATAGCTTTATGCTTTAGTGTGCCTAAAGACTATTTTCATTACAGGTTTTTGTCAGTCTCATTCTTATGACAGTTCCACGTTTTAGTCTCTTTATTAACTAAGATAATTCAAGGTTTGAGCCTACCTATGTAATGTGATATATTCTAATAATAACTATATACACGTTTGTAATATATCTGGCCGCCATGATAGTGCCACAAGCACGTCTGCCTGATAATCATGCGGGTATCACTTTTTAACCAATCTAATATCTATGCCATATCTATATATTTGTCCGTCTAATGTCAGCATTAATTCTACATTGTAGTCTAGTTTCAATAGATTAGTCAGCCAAATAATTGTTTACTTACTTTTCATGAATCAACTATATTTATTCTGCGGTATATGACGACATTTACATGAAATATTAGGTTTCTATATATAGAAGAGCCAAGAAAGCCAACTAAAAGGAAGTCCAAGAGCCAAGTTTCGCCTTCATTTTGGCGATGAAATGTGGGTGAAACTCGGGTGTAAGACTTCCGGTTTGTTGGCATTCTTAGCTCTTGCGAGAGGTGTTGTCTGGCTGTAGGAATGATTATATATTCTCTCACATTCTGGAGATTATATATATATATATATATATATATATATATATATATATATATATACATATATATATATATATATATATATATATATATATATTTAAAATGTAATTATTCACTGCCGCGTGTTTCTTCGTTTAGGACTCATCAAAGTATCTGTATCTGGCGAGATTCGAATATACTAAGTACATCCTATAGATACTTTACCTTCAAGATTACTGCCTTGTCTGTTTTGCATGACAACCTTTTCTTTTTTTTACTTAAATTCTCTTTCTCCTAATCACTAACAAATCAAACTGCTCTCGCTAGATACAGCTACTCTGATGAGTCGTAGACGACGAAACACGTGTCTGTGGATAATTACATTTTAAAAAAAATATGGGGGTACCAAATTGGTTAAAAAGGGAAAATAATTGCCAACTCGCATTTAGGTAGAATGCAATTTCGTAAATAATTGAAGTCGTTCAAAACATGTCGCTAAAACCAAAACAAAACAACATATATATATATATATATATATATATATATATATATATATTTATGTATATATATATATATATATATATAACTACTTACTTTTCTCACATAAAACTAATATACGAAAGTATAAATTTATGCGTAAACTTTAAGTATTTACTTCAAAAGTGCTCAATACGTAAGTAGAGCTAGTTAGATAGTTATAAAATATATATGGCGATTAAGTTACACTGAATAATCCGCGTTTCATCCACTCTAGGACTCTTCAGGCTCATGCTTATAATAAGCCTGAAGAGTCCTAGAATTGATGAAACGCGGAATATTCAATGTAGCTTAATCGCCATATATATTTTATAACTTACTATATATATATATATATATATATATATATATATATATATATATATATATATATATATTATAATACATTGTGTATTAAGGCAGCATGTGTTTATTCAGACAAGTATTGTTAAATAGCACGGAGTGTTCTTCCTTAATTAGCTTTCTGTGTAGTTTTTCAAATTGTCTTTCTTATTTCTCGTTTGAATCTGTGTAGGAAAGTTCCATAGTCGTCTTGGTCCATTTTTTTTATTGTTATTTGTTTCTTTTAAGTACATTATATATATATATATATATATATATATATATATATATATATATTAACATATATATACATACATATATATACATATATATATATATATATATATATATATATATATATTAGATAATACAGAATATTATACTGTAACGAATATATAGCAATAATTTCACATTTTTTTAATGGTGTTGATGCCATCAGCTAGAATCAAAACAACACATTTATCGCAAAAGCCGCGACTGTTAGTGATTGAACAATCAAATGGTGTTTAAAAAAAAATAGTTGGGAAACACATGACGAAAGCATTTTAATTTAGGCATCGAAAATTTAATTAAAATATGTCTGCAAGTTGAAATGGACAGTTTGCATTTCAACCTTCAGATATATATTCGAACGCGTTTTCCCCTTTTAATAAACCGTGGTATATGATTACTATTTCCTGTTAATTACATCGTTATGTGAGCAGTAGTTTAATAGATAATATGGTAAATACTTACGCACAGTGAATACACACTGACATCTACTGTTATATATATATATATATATATATATGTATATATATATATATATATGTGTGTGTGTGTGTGTGTGTGTGTGTGTGTGTGTGAAAGTATGTGTCTGTTACAATGTATAAAAGTGTATTGTTTGGTCAAAATAGAACTTCGCTAATGGTATTATTCGATTATCGATTTTTGATAATTATCGAGAATATCGCGATAAAATATCAGAAAAATCGGCCCAGCCGTGTTCGATTCCACAGGGAAGAAACTCATACACACAATGACGTCTATATATAACTAGATATGTTTCCATGAATACACACACACACTCATATATATATATATATATATATATATATATATATATATATATATGTATATATATATATATCGCATAAAATTAATATACGAAAGTATAGATTTATGCGTAAACTTTAAGTATTTACTTCAAAAGTTAATCCTAGACGGATGAAACGCCGAATATTCAGTGTAGCTTAATCGCCATATATATTTTATAAATTACAATATATATATATATATATATATATATATATATATATATGTGTGTGTGTGTGTGTGTGTGTGTGTGTGTGTGTGTACAAGTGGCCTTCATTAAGTTTCCAGACTTAACATACAGTCTTTTAAAATTGACTCTTGTAAATCCAGGATGCTTTTGCTATTAATTTTATGTGATGGCTGACGGATTTTTTTGTGATTTCAGGTTAAAATGAACAGGTACAGCAGGAATTGAAATATACCTTTTAAAACCCTGATTGTAAACGCTAGTGATTGTCAGAAATGTAATCTCAACGTAAGGATACCTTAGAAGGATGTACAAAATACAATTATGTTTTCAACTTTTGGAAAATGACAAAAGACTTATGAAATGTTTCAAGCTGCTTCGGGCCATGTTGCATTAATCGAGGTTTTGACTAGATATTCAATTGAAGCAATGAGTCAAAATAAACATTTTCCAATACACACACACACACACACACACGCACACACACAAACACACACACATATATATATATATATATATATATATATATATATATATATATATATATATAGTAATTTATAAAATATATATGGCGACTAAGCTACACTGAATATTCTGCGTTTCATCCACTGTAGGATTCGTCAGGCTTATGCGCGAATTTTGTGGTTGCTTCTTGTTTTAATATATGTTGAGGATTTCTAGTTAGCCAATCAGCTTTCTAGTATCCACCGCGCCCCCTCCTATCAGCCAATGGGCATGCATTTTATCGAACAAAGGATCTGTTTTAGAACTAGGTTAGTGGTTTAAGGTAGATCTTTTCTCTCCTTTTATATATATATATATATATGAATATACCTATGTGTACACACACACATGTACACACATATATATATATATATATGTATATATATATACATATTTGTGTGATCGTTTATGTATATTCATGTTTATTTAATTTATTTATTTGTTTGTTTTCTATTGTTATTGTTAGTTTTAAAGCTAAAAATGAAAACGTAAACAAAAAAGTCCCATTTGGGGTCTTTTAAAGTTAAAAATGAAAACGTAAACAAAAAAGAATCCTATGGTTTTAAAACCCTTAAAAATGCGAAAACAGTAGACCTCTTGATAAACTTTGAAAATGACCTTTTAAACGTAATTAAAAACCTAGAATTCCACAATCAACCTAACAATTTCCAACGGAAACTACACAAAATCGTTAGAAACATAAACAACTATAATAAAATCTTTGTAAAAGCAGATAAAACCAGAAACTTCTACAAAATAGATAAGCAAGAATATAACAAACTAATCAAAGAAAACATTACAAAAAATTACAAAAAAACTAGACACAAACGAATACGACTACATAGATATAATAAATACTGAAAGTAAACAAATTACCGATAAACTAAAAATTAGCGATAAAGTTGGCAAATTGAAACCTAGAGAGTCATACATTCTGCTTAAAGACCACAAATGGGACTTTAATAATAATCCCAGCACCCGCCTGATAAACCCAACTAAACAAGAAATGCGTAGAATTAGCAAAACTATACTTCTTAGAGTAAACAAACAAATAAAACAGGACCTAGACCTAAACGAGTGGGAAAATACTACCGAAGTAATCACCTGGTTTAAAAATATAGAAAACAAAGATAAATGTACGTTCATACAGTTTGACATCATAGACTTTATCCCTCGATATCCGAAGAACTTTTTAACATTGCCCTAGAATTTGCCGAGGCATACACTGATATATCCTCAGAAGAAATTAACATCATTAAAAAATGTAGAAAATCAGTTCTAATAAAAAACAATAACCAATGGATAAAAACTAAAATGAAAAACTCGTTCGATTTGGCGATGGGTGCCAGAGACTCTGCAGAGGCATCAGATCTTGTGGGATTATTCATTCTATATACCCTCACAAACATATTCGATACTACGGATATCGGCCTATATAGAAATGACGGGCTAGCTATAATAAAAAAAACTCCAACAAAGTCAAGGGAGAAAACTTTAAGAAACTCATACACAAAGAAATGAAAAAATTAGGTCTAAAAGCGGACATACCAGCTAACATAAAAATAATAAACTTCCTGGACGTCACGTTAAACTTAGATAAAAACACATATGAACCATACTTAAAAGATACCGCTACTCCAATTTACGTAAACCCTAAGTCCAACTATCCACCATCAATTATAAAACACATTCCTTACTCGATCGTAAGTAGACTCAGTAATAACTCAAGCGACGAAAATGCATTTAACAGGTCAACCAATATCTACGAAACATCCCTAAAAAATAGTGGATACAAAAATATCGATATCAAATATAAGCAACAAAACATCAACAACTATAATAAAAGTAAAAATAGAAGAAAAAAAATTATAATTTGTTATACGGCCCCATACAATCAAATATTAAAAACAAAACTTGGCAAGAAATTTCTAGATCTTATTCAAAAACACTTTCCCGCAACCAACCCCTTACACAAAATCTTCAATAAAAATACCTTGAACTTATCTTACAGTTGTTGCGAAAATTTAGAGATGATAATTAAAGCACATAATAACAAAATACTAAATGAAAGCAATGTAAACAACAACAAAATAAACAATAAAAAAGTAGACACCATGACAGAAATAAAACCAACACTAGCAGAAATAATAATAATAATAATAATAATAATTATAATGATAATAATAATAATAATAATAATAATAATAATAATAATAATAATAATAATAATAATAACAAACCAACCCCGGACAAGAACAACTATACCATAAATAATAATAATAATAATAATAACGAACAAGATAAATGCAATTGTAGACACCGCATAATTTGCCCAGTCCAAAATAAATGCCTAACAAAAAGTGTAGTTTATCAAGGAACAATATTTGCGAAAGAAAACCCGAATAACAAGAAATATTACATAGGCATGACTTCCTTAGATTTTAAAACCCGATACTATGACCACAAAAGTGCCTTCAAAAATAAAAAAAACACCGTATAAAATCAACACTAGCGAATAAATACTGGGAACTCAAAGAAAGCGGCCATTCGCCGGTAGTCAAATGGAAAATAATGAGACAAGCTACCACGTGCAGACACTTGGACGACCAATGTAAATTATGCCTCCATGAAAAATTTGCTATCCTGTATTTAAAGAACCTCAAAATCTATTAAACTGTAGACGAGAAATAGCAAACAACTGTGTTCACATAATAAAACCCACTCTAGGATTGCGATACAAAATAGCTTTAAAACTAACAATAACAACAGAAAACAAACAAATAAATGAATTAAATAAACATGAATATACATAAACGATCACACATATATGTATATATATACATATATATATGTATGTGTGTACATGTGTGTGTGTACACATAGGTATATTCATATATATATATAAAAAGGAGAGAAAAGATCTACCTTAAACCACTAACCTAGTTCTAAAACATATCCTTTGTTCGATAAAATGCATGCCCATTGGCTGATAGGAGGGGGCGCGGTGGATACTAGAAAGCTGATTGGCTAACTAGAAATCCTCAACATATATAAAAACATGAAGCCACCACAAAATTCGCGCATAAGCCTGACGAATCCTACAGTGGATGAAACGCAGAATATTCAGTGTAGCTTAGTCGCCATACATATTTTATAAATTACTAACTAGCTCTACCTACGTATTGAGCACTTTTGAAGTAAATACTTAAAGTTTACGCATAAATCTATACTTTCGTATATTAAATTTATGTGAGTAAATGAAGTAGTTATATATATATAAAATATATATATATATATATATATATATATACGTCTTAATTTTTATTACCGTATCTTTCTGTTAAGTTACACCGGTGTTTCAGCTACCCGCCCGTTTTTTTGGCCGTCTGTAGCTTCCTCAGACTCTTACAGAAATGTTCGTTACCGTTTCTGTTAAAGTCTGGGGAAGCTACAGACGGGCAAAAAAAAAACGGGCGGGTAGCTGAAACAAAAATGCAATTAAAAGAAAGATACGGTAATAAAAAATAAAACGTATATTTGCTCTACAACAGTATTGAACACTTTCTTCAGTTTTTATTAATTACCATTTCTACTATATATATATATATATATATATATATATATATATATATATATATATATATATATATATATATAATTCAAATAATTCAAATTTTTAAAAAAGTATTTGGATATATAGTCAAGTGGAAGTTTTAGTCATTTAGAACTGCTTTAATGTTTTTTTGGCCACGTTTCTAACAATAATTAGTTATACATCACCTTCTCAGCTGTATTGTGAAAAAACCCTCACTTTTCGTTCAGTAAAACAACAATGATGATGGATTCACTGGTGTTCAAAATCGTGAGAAAATGTAAGGGAATTGGCGACATTTTTATCTGACTGGTTTCCAATACGAACGTGTGGCTTCAATGACTAATATTGCTACGAATTAACCGCTCTCGCGAAAAGAGAAGTAACAAGTGAAACAGAGAGAATGAAAGCAGACGTGTGTCGTACATTGCTTTACATATGCGTATTTTATGTTCATGGAGGCAAAAATATAAGATTCACATAAAAAAAAGTGAATTTACTGGAAGGCTGGAAAAATCATGGATTACAATAGAAAAATGTGAGCAAGAAAAGTAATACATTTAAGCTTAAACACGGAAAAGTAAAGGACAAGATACTCTAGTAAAAATATAATAAAATCATAACTTAAAATATTGCAGCATTAGGAATGTTTTAAAAATTCAATTTAAACTAATATAATCAATTCTTCATACTGCAATATTTTAAATTATAAATTTATCATATTTTATACTAGAATTTCTTGTCCTTTTCTTTTCCATGTTTAAATTTTTTTTATTGTAATATGTATATATATATATATATATATATATATATATATATATATATATATATATATATATATACATATATATATATAGTCGTAAAAACATGTAAGGAAGTGAGCGACATATTTTCCTGACTCGTTTCCATAACGACCGCGTCGCTTCAGTGACTAATATTCATACTTGTGTTGATACTAATTAACCGCATAAATTCGACATAACGGCATAATGGCGTTGAAACACCGGTTCTCGTTAGATTACCAAAGTTAAGCAACCTTGAGCCTGGTTTGTATAAAATGGGTGACCATTTGGGAATTCTAGGCCCCGTATCTGCTCTCCGCTTATCTTAACATTTATTTCCAGTCGTTCTGTACATACACTTCACTTGCTACTGGTATTAAACAATATATTCTTAGGAGAGGCGTGGTTGGAGATTGCACACCTCTTACCACAAAAATTCCACGCGCAAGCAACCCTTCGTGAGTATTCATAGTTTATCTAATACTGAAGGAGCCTATATATATATATATATATATATATATATATATATATATATATATATATATATATATATATATGCTTAGGACGTTCTAAAATATAGCTTTTAATTATTCAGCCTGAATGTACCAGCATTGTTATGATTACTGAACTTAGGAATTCATAAAAACGTTTTATTTCTCTGTTGCAGATATTGACGGTTTTAGGCATACTAACATGAAACAAGAAGGGGAATAAAGCAACAATATTAGAGGTATGTTTTTCTTAACAGTCTTAGATTAAACAGAGATGGGAGAGTAAAATATAACGAAATACCAACATCTTATATAAAATTCGAGAAGAAACTAAAATAGTAGAAAGATCTCGTTCATTCAAGTTATTATAGGAGGAATTTGACCTACGAAAAATAATTTAATAAACCACGTGGCAAACATACACGTTCAACTGAGAGCAAGATAGATTAAAACAATTACCTTTAAAGGGGGGTTAAAATCTTAAAATTGGGTTTCAGTTGATATACATAAGGTACCTCTGTCTTCATCTCCCCTTTCCTCTTAAAACCAAACAATGCTTTTCAAAACTACGAATATATATCTACTTACACTGAACATTATTTTGTCAATTTCATATATTTTGTTTGACAACTTATCTATTGATTTTATAATGTAAGTTAGTCCCAAGGATCAATGATAAGTTCCATAAAACACTGGTATAATTAATCGTATGTATGGACAGTAGTACTGCATGTTACAAAATTTATGCGTCCTATACTGTGGCTATAACTGTAATCAACGATTGTCATAATCATTGACCTAACACAGTTATAACTTTATTCTTTAGGAAAGTTTATCCACACATCTACACATCATATACTTCTCGTTTTAACATTACATCATGTGGAGAGAACACAATTGTTTCAATACTTATTCTAAGGAGTTCCATAATTTACAGTTTATTCTTCAAATATTATTTGTTAATTAGCTTTCTGGCATTCACTCATCCAGACATTATATATAATAGATATAATTTTAAATACTACATTATATGATGCGGGAAAATCTTGTATCTTTTGACAACACAATTTTATAAGATACTAGCATTTCAGTTATTGCGTAGGGAAATGTACATACACACACATTTACTTTTATCGATATACTAGCATTTTCGCCCGGCGTTGCCCGGGTATTCGGGGGTGTATGTTGAGCAAAATAAAGGTCAATTTTTTAAAAACTTTGACCCCTATTATTACCCCTGAAAATTTATTGTCTTGGGCTCCAATCAAGTTATTAAGTATTATTATGACATTTTAACATTTATTGTTTTCGGATCAAATCATAGTATTAAGTTGCATCCATGTCCAATGAACCTATATCTAAAATGTCAAGTGTTAAGACCCAAAATTATCGGAGGAGTTTAGTAGAGTTCTCAAAGGTCAAATTGTTAAACTTTGATCCCTTAATCGCCAAATTTCTGTCCGAAAACTGATCAGATCGATTGTCCCAAATCTCAGTACCCTGTATATTAAATTTTGAGTTTGTAGACTAAACATTGAGATATTGCGAAGGGAAATGTACACAGACACAGACAAACATACAGACAGACACTTTCACTTTTATAGATATACTAGCATGGGTGCCCGGCGTTGCCCGGGTATTTGGAGATGTATGTTGAGCAAAAAAAGGTTGTTACTTTTTTTAAGTTTGACCTCTATTGTGACTCCTTAACATTTATTCCTTTGGGCTCAAATCAAGATATAAAGTTGGATCAATCTCAAAGACAGCAATATCAAAAATGGCAAGTGTTTAGACACTAAATTATCGGAGGAGTTGTGTAGAGTTCTCAAAGATCAAATCGTTGAACTTTGACCCCTTAATCGCAAAATGTCTGGCTGAAAACCGATTACATCGATTGTCCGAAATCTCAGTACATTGTATATCAAATTTCGAGTTTGAAGACTTAAAATTGACAGAGTTATTGCGTAGGGAAATGTACACACACAGACAGACAGACACACAGATACACACAGACAGACAGACAGACGGACAGACATACACTTTCACTTTTATAGATATATAGATAGAGTTTCTATGAACTAGTATTTTAACGCACTTGTTCACACTGAATTTATTATCTGTTTTCCATGCGAAAACATTTTAATCTATTTTGCTGTTTGTGAAGTGTAGTCGAACACCACCTGCTGTGTTTTTCATTTATATTCTCTTATCATTCTTATCTAAACGCGGGAATGGATTATGTTTCTTTTTAAATACTATATAATATGCATTTTAAAGAAAGTCCCTTTATCAATCATAATACATATGTGTTTCCTGAGTATTTGACACGCAAAAAATATTTTTAAAATAAAAACTGCGAGTTGAAACAAAACTAAAATGTACGTATTGTAAATAAAAATACATTAGCCAAAATATGTTTACCAATGACTAAAAGGAGATGAGCAATATTTCAATTCCGTCTTGCTTATTTTTTTAAATAATAACCATTTTATCGAGAATTAATAAATAATATTATGTAGTCAGAGAGCACGTCATTTATCTAAAGATTTATAACTGGCAAATCAGAGTTTACGTTAAAGTAGTTTTTTGTAATATTTCTATACAATATTCTTACTTAAACACACTATCTACCATATTCTAGTGTTTACATCTGTGTATGGATGTGTAAGAAGGAGAAGGGCAGGCACTATTTGGTTTCGTCTCAGTACAGGAAGAGTGAGTGCTTAGCATAACTATGATATGTTCCTAATTGGACTGATCAGTGAATGTGACAAAGTTAAATGAGGAAAAAAAAACAATTCCCATATTGGTCTTGTGCCTCTTTTAATACATAGGGTAGCCCACTTATATGTAGCCCCAAAAAGTTAGTAGAAAGAAAACACATTCTTTTATTGTTTAAATTACCTGTAGTGTTATGAAAATGCTGGAAGTGCCCCCCGTTTACATCTGTGCATTTCCTGCCACGTTTAACAACGTTTGCAGATACTGCCTGTAGATCTACTCTGGTCATTTCCCTGATAATCTTGGTAATGGTATCATTTAGTTGGTCTATATATTGGGGATTATTTGCATAAACTTCTTGTTTTAAAATTTCTAAAACACAAAAATCAGATGATGACAGGACCGAGGAAGGTTGTGGCCATAAACATTTCCTTATTGTTCTTTCTTCCGTAAACATGTCATCAACTCGTGTCAATGAGTTGTGTGACTTGTGGCATGTAGCGCCATCTTGTTGGAAAAAGAATTGCACTTTGTCTTGCGGCGTTGGTTGATTGTTAGGAGAAAGATTAAAGAGATCGGACTACTTTTAATTAGGACACCCTGTATAATATCTAGTTATGTATAAATTAATATTATGGTCAATCTATAAGCATTTTATCGCAATGATTATTTTGTGTGTTCTATAAATGCATACTCTTTTGGTTAAATTATCAAGTGTTAAATATTTTACTTTTGTAGCGGTGAATTGTTAACGAATTTGTACGTACAACTCACTATTTCTAATTCCAAACTACTGTCAAAATCTCACTACTTTTACACTCGACAAGGTGCTGTAAAAAGTCGGAACTCTATATCTTTATACCCAGCTGTCAAAATGTATTATTGTTATGTACAAATTAAAATCAAATGAGTCTATAAAAAGCAGACTTTCTAGTGAAACCGGAAGCATCTCATTTGCATATCCCACGTGATCTCGTCCGTGGCCGTCAAGCATATGTTTATGTGTTATCCGTCAACATGTTTCTTTTCGGTAATTTTGCTCTTCATGTCTCTTGCTTTATATTCGTTTCCATTTTTCACCCAACTTTTACTAACTCCTTATTTTCTTTTTTTTTCTTTTCGGTGAAGTAAGAACTGACCACAAAGACATATAAGATCAATGGAACAGAGAAACACACATATAACCAAACATTGGAACCAAACATAATTATTCTATAATAATGTTATCTTCTTCATCGTGATGCATATTTCGGTCGGAGCATCAAAGTACTATTCGACTACGGCATCGTTTAAGACCTTACATTGCAATAACCATTTACAGATTTCACTACCAGAAAACCACACCAAATAAAGTTAATATGTTGTTCAAAGCAACAGTTTTAAGGTATAAGTTGATTAGATCTAAACACATCCGGAAGTTCTAGAAAAACGGTAGATTAAGTACATACAGATACACGTGACATAACACGCGCCAAATAAAATAGTCCTCACTACACGAGTAGCGTATAAGTAGGACAGAAATCAATAGAAAATACTCTTTTTACATGTGTATGTATTTTATCTGTAAGATTTGCCATTAAATTTGTAAAATCGATGGTTATGATTTTTTTAAAAACGTTGATTATGATTGTAGACGTAAACATAGTTATCTTTTTTAGTTTTATTTACTTGCATGAAAAGAGAACAAACGTAGGGAAAGCTCATCAAGAAATTAAGATATTTCAATTCATGTGAAATTGTAATTGTAAGAAAAAAAATGTAAGGAAAAATTAAAGATGGCGCCCGACTCTCTCTTTAACACGGTAAGATATCCTCAACACGGCACAAGAAGCAACAGCCACACGAATCCCCGGCCAACTCAATCGTCACTCTCCCACGTCTTTCCCCTCACCCGCTTTTATCGTCGTTCTAGGCCGGCTAAATTTGCATATTCCGAGAATTCGTGTGACTTTGCGAGACATCATACTTTACAAAAGACGGCGGTCGCCATCTTGGTCCTCTTTTCTATTTTTGGTCGGTAACGCTGAGCTGGTCTCGAGGTAAGTCTTTTTCCCCTCATCCGTCTCTCCCACGTACCCACACAACACGCAAACACGCGGGCGCTTATCTCCTGGATGCACGTTACACTCCCCCCTGATCTGATGATCACATAGAGAGCACTGGGGGGGTGGCCTTTTAGTGCGTGTGCTTCTGCGAAGAGGTGCATTCACTGTTTCAGAGTCGGGCTCTGGATCTGGTTCCGCCTCATCAGATGAAGTATCGCTATCAGTCTCTGGAAGGGGCTCACTGAATCCGTGCATCGGCAGCTCATCGCTAGACGCTTCACTGCTTTCTTCTGTAGTTGTATGACGCACCTCGGTAGCTGGGCGAAGATCTCGCACATGTCGTGGGGTTCCATCGACCAAAACAGACTGCTGGCTAATCACTCCAGATATGTGTCCTCGCTTAAACTTGTCGGTGCACCGATTTCCTGGAGGCCGCACCCACACTGGATCTCCCACTTCATATCTGTTATATGTTCCCTTGTCGGTTGGCTGCGTAGTGTTGATTCCCTTCACTCCGACTCGGTACGTGTAAATAGCATTCGCAGGTGCGGTTGAAGGGGACGTCCCATCCTTTGGCGTAATGTTGTACCAATATGTTGCTTCCGCAATAGTACATCGCTTCCTGGCAGCAATTCTCTTGATGCTGCGATGGCTTCTTTCAGCAATGCCATTTCCTGATGGCACATGCGCACATCGCAACCGTAGACGGACGCCCCACTCATCTAACAACTGCCGGACTTGCTGGCTACAAAACGCTGCATCATTGTCAGTCAGGAGCTCTTCCGGCGCACCTCGCTCAAAAAAAATGGATGATAGGTGGCGAACAACATTTGCTGAATCCTGTCTGGTCATCTGCCGCCACACCGCAAATCTCGTAGGCCCGCAATCAATGAGAGTTAGAAAGGGCTTGCCACTGTAATGGGTAATATCCATGGCCAGCCGCTGCCACACACTCTCAACTTCCAAGCGACCCTTCTGCCATCGCTCTGGTGCAGGATCAATAGACTGGCAAGCCTCACAATTTCTGACGATCTGTCTGACATCCATCTTGGTCACTGCTGGGTATGCACGCCTCACAAAATAAAGGGTCCTCTTGATACCCGGATGTCCGCTCTGTGCATGAATTTTTTGTATTTGACATGGGTCGATTGCAACTGCACAAGATCGAGCAGTAATCTCCATTCCCATCTTCGCGGCTTCATACCATTTGTGAGGTACACGGGTCAGTTGGTCAGCACGATTACAATGTGATGGCACCAGAGTGACGCTCAGTGATAGCCCATACTCAGATACCAGGTTTTTTAGCGTGTCTAGCCTTCTCCGTATTAACATTTCGCTTGCTGCCTTGGTACGGATTCGTGTCCGTCCTGAAAGTGTGTCAGACACCCAGTGGTAGACACAGAGAGAATCTGTGTACAAGGTCAACTTCTTAGACTGCCACTGCAGGGCCAGATTTACCCCCTTTACAACAGCGTCCAGCTCTGCCAGGTTGATATGCTGAGAATCTGTTACGGGCCGCAGCCAACACGCATCCTCGAACACGTTTCCTCCTTGCTCCAACGATACTCCCAACGCCAAAGAACTGGCATCAACCCACACACCTACGTTGTCTCCGTTAACACACCACCGCCCACAGGCAGGGTCCTTCTTGTTCACTCTCTCCAGTGTCTCTTTAATCATCAGAGTTAGTAGGACATCATCGGATATGTCATCCCAACCCGTGGTTGTTAAATTTGCTCTGCGTTTAATCACACCAACAGCTGCGCGGAGCCAGCCACAGACCGGTAAGTGACCAACAAGTTTTCCACACCAAGAAAAAACGGTCCGCCTTGTAACGAGGTTGGGGATGCTTGGAATTTCACTGCCACGCCTCCATTGTAGGGTGCCATCCTCTTCATAAACATCCAATCCCAATACACGTGCTCCTTCCCTTAAACGTTCGGGATTCTTGCATTCCAGACCAAACCGAGCCAACTTTTCTTTGACACACGACGCAGACTGTACATCTTCATTGACGTATACGTCATCAATGTAAGCTGACGTTGAGTCCCTCATGGGCTTTTCTTGGGACAATACTGTGTTGACAATAGTCTTCATGATTTGTGGTGCCACATTTAGGCCGAAGCCAAGGCGTGTAAGGCAGTACCTCTGCCCCTGGAACCAAACTGTCTGGAACGGCCATAACGTCTCATCAACTCGCACCTGTAAATAGGCTTTTCGTAAATCCAATATTGAGACATTAGTGCCTTTCTGACGCCATTCCCTCAACTTACTGGCGCATACGTCAGCATCGGCAGTGTAGGCTTCAATATGCTTGTTAAGCTCCCTATAGTCCAGCACGGGCCGTACTTTCGACTTGTTATGCTGGACTACTGCCATCAAGGGTATTAGACCCTTCGGAGGCCCAAGCTTGTCCTCAGGGTAGGGGATTAACCAGCCATCTTGGATCCACGCCTTTAGTTCCTTTTCGTATTCTGCTCGGGCCTCACTGGGTATAGGGTACTCTGCAACCCCATTCTTGAGTTTAGTCGGTGCCATTCCCTCGGTCCACTTCCAAGATGCAATCCAGGCCCTCTTGCGCGAGTCGTAGTCCACTGTAAAATCCGGCCGATCGATATGGAGCGCTGCACACACTGGGGCCTCTAAGAATCGCACCTTTCCATCCCGATGAATTGCGACTCCCCCCAGCGCCTTGATGGCATCGTATCCGAGCAACAGGTCAAACCCCAGGAGATTTCCTTGGGTCACGAACACATTGATCTTAGTGGCTGCACCGGTGTCCGTGTAGATCTTGACAGTTCCAGCTCCACAGCATGTCTGGGTCTCGCCTCCTATCGTGGTGACTTTGATCTTCCTCTTAGTCCAACTTGGACACAGCCTGGTGCTCACTATAGTATGCGAACAGCCTGAGTCGAGAAGTGCTGAGCAGGGTATCCTGTTTACGTAGACGGTTATTACTGGTTGCGCCTTGTTCAAATTTTGCTCGGGGAGCAGGGCAGCGCTGACGTCCTCTCCCCTGATACGTTTCCCGCACAGTTTTGGGCTAGATGCCCCAAACCGCCACACTTAAAACAGCGCACACGCCCCCTGTTGGTGCAATTCCTTGCAAAATGTCCGCGTCGGCCGCAGCGAAAACATTTCCCATTGCTTGCAGGGTTCTGATTCGGAATCTCCCGAGCGCCAATCTGGCCTGTCTGTGTCGCCATCACAACTGGTTCCCCCAGGTCCTCCTCATCTTTGATGATGGCTCGAGCACGTTCCATCAAGTGTTCCATGGTCGTTGTTGAAACGCTGGTTGAGGCTCTCAGTAGCTGCTTCACCCGAGTGGGAAGGCCCGCCACAAACGCGTACGCGAGCGTCCGCTCCGACACCCCTCCACCGAACAGAACTGCGAGTTTCTTTAACTCAGCAAAGAAAACGTCCACGCTTTCCTCCGGTAGAAGTTTTCGGGAAGCAAATTTTTCATAGGCCGTACAAGGATCCATGGCAAATGCCTTGTACAGCGCAGCTTTAATTGCGGTGACATCTCCCTTTTCGGCAGCACTGAGTTGCTGATATACACTCAAGGCACCCCCAGCCAATCTCAGGGGAATTACAGTGTGTACCCTTTTCACCTCACAAAGGTCGCACGTCAGCTCGACCCTTTCAACCCAGTCGACGATGGACGTGGACCCGTCAAACTCGGGTATGAGCTTTAAGTCAAATTTCGACTCGGTCATAGTCCTAGAGGCCAAATGGCCGGAATAGCTTGTAAGAAAAAAAATGTAAGGAAAAATTAAAGATGGCGCCCGACTCTCTCTTTAACACGGTAAGATATCCTCAACACGGCACAAGAAGCAACAGCCACACGAATCCCCGGCCAACTCAATCGTCACTCTCCCACGTCTTTCCCCTCACCTGCTTTTATCGTCGTTCTAGGCCGGCTAAATTTGCATATTCCGAGAATTCGTGTGACTTTGCGAGACATCATACTTTACAAAAGACGGCGGTCGCCATCTTGGTCCTCTTTTCTATTTTTGGTCGGTAACGCTGAGCTGGTCTCGAGGTAAGTCTTTTTCCCCTCATCCGTCTCTCCCACGTACCCACACAACACGCAAACACGCGGGCGCTTATCTCCTGGATGCACGTTACAGTAATAGAATGTAACGGTCATTGGATTAGACACAAAATATTGCTTAGTTTAAATTGTATTGCGGAAATACATCATCAAACACTTTCGTTTTAAATTCGAATATATTCAATGTGCCTTAGCTTTTATCCATATGGTATTAGATACTGATTATACAAGACTTCATAAGTTTCATTTTCCTCTCAAGATATCCCGTGCTCACGATTAAAATTCTATATCTAACAGAGCGCGTGTAAACATATCCGAAGCAGCAGAGGATGGATTGCTAGCGAAGCTATTAGTAGCAGCTGCAGCCGTTTGAGTGCATATTTAAAGCAACAAGTGTACGAGCGCTTATACCAGAAGAAAAATAAATTTAAAAAAAGGCAACGCGTGGTGAGGAGAAACAAAACCGTGAGATGGACGTGTGGTTTTGTGGCGTCGATTAGAGACTTTTAAGCTAGTGTCATGACGGCAGAATTGTGTTAACCACATGGCAAATTAAATGAACAATCAAACATACAAGAAGCAGACATCGTTCGCAAAGTAATGTTTGTTCCTGTAATGTAACATCTAGATTTTATACCAAAATTTGAATACAAACTCTCCATAAACGGGTTACTTTCATACCATTTCAATCGTCGTAAGAGAATATAGAATTGTACAAAGTGTTCTATTTGAGGAATTGTTTTTCATCTAGGCATGGCATAAAGGCGCATCATGTAAGGAGCTAAAATACTTCTGTCTAACGATTATTTTTATGGACAGATTTTGAGCCAGAAATCATCAATTCCTTCCCTTCGTCGGAAACATCTCTCATGGAACGTAAGATTGAATTTAATATATAAACGGCTATATGTTTGCCTGTCTATCGCTTTGTCTTTCTGTCTGTCTTTCTGTATGTCGGTCGGTCGGTCTGTTTGTAAATCCGTCCATATGTCTCCATATTTTCTTAACTCTATCTCCTCTGAAACTAAATATCGCAGAGCGGCGCTAGGGTCCTTAAATGATTGAATTTTTATGGGGTGCTCTTTTATGCGTCTTTAGCCGACTAAATGGTTTTTAAAGGATTAAAATGGGTGAAATTTGGAAAAATCGTTAAATATTTTGTAAATTTATCTTAATTTATTTATAATTTATCATTTTTACTTGGTTTACATTTACACCTTGGTACTGCATTGAATTCGACAATTTTGGTTCCTATTCTAGCTAATGGCACCTAAAATACTTTTGTTTTACTTTTGAAATGACGACTCTATAATAAAATATACAAACTCTGGACAAATGAAACTATATTAAAGCGTATTTTACGCCCGGGAAAAGCTGAGCGCTTCCCTCCCCGATAGTAAATGAATCACGGAAGCAAAAGCACGTGGCTGCCTAAAGTAAACCCAGAGTTACTATAGGTTATCTATTACCATGTTATTTATGATTGAATTCAGCAATGTGCAATTTATTAATATCAATTTTTATGTTTTTAAATTGATTTTACGTACGTATCTAAGAAAAAATAAACGAGAAAATTTGCAAGGGATGCTGAAGTTATAATACACTCGCGATTATACGAGCAACCGATATTCGCCCTTTGTGTCGATTATTGTAAATGTTCGATTATCAAGCCATCCAAGTTTTTTTTTAGTACGATTTTTCACTTCCTGGTCGCGTTACATTAATTCATAAACAGTTTGCACTCGAAACGGTTTTTTTTGTTGAATTTCAAATGTTTATTTAAGCTGTACTGTCTCATAAATGTCAACTCCGATGAAAAGCAATCGTTTTACGACCAAACCTTAACACATGCTTTACAGTTTAACATCCGGTTTCGCTTCTTCGCTTTTTTCTTTCTTCTTTCTTTTGTTTGTTTGCTTGTTTCTTTTTGTTTGTATTGCATTCTCATTAGATTTAAAATACTCTTCTTTCTCTTCTATGGTCTGAATTTATTCTCATCATCTGCATAGCTTCCATTCTCAAAGAACAGTTTCCCTCACATTTTAATTATCCAAACGGGATTTATATGAACAGCGACGTCTGTGTATACATCCAATCCGCGGGATACGCTACTCTAGCGACGTTTTCTTATGAGCAAGAATAGAGGCGTCTTCAAGTCAAATTTCAATAAATATCTATCGATTGAAAATGTAAATTGAATCGTCTTCTGAATCGTTTCACAGTACTTTTCGTTCATCAAACTGAAAATTTCACCAGCGCATGTAATCGGGTTTCTTGTGGTTGCTGCAAATGATGAAGATTACCAATAAAAACATGAACCGCAGCACAACGGGTGGTGCTATTATATAACCGGATTTTCTTTAAGTTGAATGTTCAATTCTCAGTCCAGACGATACTATGGATAATAATAATAATAATAATAATAATAATAATAATAATAATAATAATAATAATAATAATAATAATAATAATAATAATTCTGACTCCGTTTATCAACGTCTCTCTGGAAAGGGATGGGATTCATTTCTAGAGGATTTCCCTTAATCCGGGCTTCAAACCAGGAGCTTCAAAAAATTAAAGGTTTTCCTAAGGATGTTGGTGGTACTTACAATTGCAGAGGTCTGAACGCTGCCGAAAACATCGAGGATTTATATTTTTTTTCAATTTTCCTTCCAGACGATGTGATAATACTCCTAGTGTACCAACTACGACCGAGATTATTTGTGTTTTAACCCTGTGTATAGGCCTTATCTCCAAGGAAAATGGAGCACAATTGCTCCACTTCTAACTCTTCTTCTCTCTCACATTCCTGTCCCAAAGTGCTGATATGTCTACGATCTGCTAGTTCTTTGATACCTTGTCAATGGCGACCAAATCCGTGCGATTATGTTCCAATTGCTTGGTCGTTATGACACTTTTATCCCACCATATATCTACCCTACCATCTACACTTGTTCTCATTTCATCATGCACCTCCTGAAACCATTTTAAAGCACTTAACCCCAACCATTTTACACACCTCTTAGTATATACGGAGTCCCATGCGATCGTGTCTTTTGCGGTACTCTCTCTGAGACAGTCCACTACACCTCGCTGCAAAGTGCGCAATTGACTCTGAGGTCTTACCACAAATCACGCATTCTGCAGCAACTTCCTCTCCTAGAACCACTTTTTTTTAACAATCGTATTCCTAAATACTGCTCTTGATCTGCACAAACAAAAGCTTCAGGGATCTTAGCAAGATATCCAGCTCTACGCCATTGCTATGATCTTTCATCAGCTACTTCTACTATATACTGAAAGACCCTTCCATGCATTTTCATCCTAGCCACTTCCTCTGCCCTTTCTCTCTCCATGCGTGTCACATAATCAGCCTTGGTCTCACATGCCTCCAATTCATTGGCCATAACTTTAAGCATCCACTTCTCAATTCTAACCATATGCTCCTTCAACGACATCTCCTCGGTTCTCATACAATATTGTACACTTTTCTGCAATCCTCTCTCACCGTCTTTCCTCTTTTGATGCAAACTTGCTACGCTACTTCGAATGTGAAATATACCAAACATTGCTAAAACTTTTCTTATTTTGATATCCATGGCATGTAACTCCTTATCAGACCATTCTAAAATTCCCGCACTGTATCTCCAGACACTGACTGCCCATGCATTCACTGCTTTCATTAGGTTTCCTCCATACCGTTTCGGCTTTGCAATTAGTTTCACTCTTCTAAGTTACTCCTTCCTGGCTTTCTCCTTCATTTCTCTGTTCATGATTCCTACACCCTCCAACACTCCCAAATATGTCCTGTATCTTCTATTTCCTTCATGATTTCTCCGTTTGGTAGCACTATTCCATTCGAATGAACCTTTACTCCTCTTTTCATCACTAGCACCGCGCAGTTACTAATCCCAAACTCCATCCCAATGTTTCTGAGCATGTCCCCACAAGTTCTACCAGTCTCTCTATTTCCTTTTCATTTCTATCGACTATTTTCAAATCATTAATAAACAGTAGATGGTTTAGGCGTCTGTCACCAGATCCAAAGTTATACCCCAGTTTTTCTCTCTTCAAGAGGATGCTCAGTGGCATCATTATCATTACAAAAAGAAGTGGCAATAACGAATCTCCTTGAAATAGTCCAAGTTTTATGCCAATCTGCCCTATCTTCTCTCTGTTTGCTGTCAGCACCGGTTTCCATTGAGCCATACTGGTCTCCAAAAGACCATTCTCAGCAACCTTCATCATCAATAATGTTTCACGTATCCATGAATGAGGAACCATGTAATAATAATAATAATAATAATAATAATAATAATAATAATAATAATAATAATAAACAACTTAACACTTCTATTCAATAAAGCCTGATAAAACCAGATGATTAATATTCTATTATATAAAAAAATAAAATGTGTGTATATGCCTAGCAAAAAAAAATCCGTAACATGACAAAATCGGTATCCTTCCAAAGATCGCTGTCTCGGATGACATATATCGAAAAATTGGCGAAAAAAGTCATTCTTTGACCGTATACTTGGTCGTTTTTTCACAAAGAGGTATCACTTTTTCGTCTATAAGTTTGCAAGTCTTTTAAGCCTCGCTTGAATAACGTCACATAAAAGAGGGTGTTTCAAACGACCGTGACGTCACAATCCCGCATCGTTAAATCCGTTTGCTTTTTCCCCTCCTTTTCCTCTTGCGCGTTACGGGTTCGAGTCTGCCTACTGCTCCTATTTTTGCGCGAGCACGGATATTTGTTGCTATCTTTAGTTGATTAATTTGTTCAAACATGTTTTCCTCATATATACGCACGCACATACGCACATACACGCACGCATATACACGTCCTCATACACTCACATTCACGTCCACGCACACACGCTAACGTACACAGATGTACGCACACATACGCGCACATGTACGCACACATGGGAAACGTCACTTCCCCTGAAAGGAATTCTAGACATGCGCAATCAGAACACCCACCCCGATATAAAAGTCCACACCACCATTCAACTTCCTCTTTCTTCCCTTTTTTACCTGGGTTCGTCAACCAGGCAATTCGGCGTCCATAGCTCTTGGTTTGAAGACTTTTCCACGTGGACGACTGCTATCATGAACTCACGATTTTGCTGTGGCAAACACTCCCTTTCTATTTTCCTTTATACGTGCGGGACGGCCATTTCTCGTCATCGACTTCATTCCTTTCTTTTCCACGCATGTAGTCGTCAACGCCTAAATGAACACGTGTTACACCTAAACCATTTAATTTTGACAGAAAATAAACGATATGTTTATTTTATTCAGCAATTGAGTTTTTGGTGCCTTCATTCCATTCATTTCATTATTTTCTTTTGTAACGAGTTAGGATATTTATATCCTGGTCCGCAACAAATTTACTTTTAAGGGATTTGGTTGCTCAACCAACCCCCTTAAACACAGCTCGACCAACTCGGGCAACGTCAGGCACCCAAGCTAGTATTAAATAAAAGGGTTAATTCGAAATAGTGTGACATTTTTACAGATCGATAAAGTGCAGTTCTAAAGACTGAAAATAATATATGGGTTAATTTATTTTTTTTTAGAATCACGCCCAACTAAAATACATTATTTTAATAAGTTAATAATATACATGCTCCTCTCTGCATTATTTTAGCTTCTTTTGTTATCTGTTGGTTTTATGATTGATTGTTTTACTTATTCTTTTAATCCGCATATCTCTATATCTACGATTATATGAATACACCTTTGTCTGTATGTGTGAGTTCGTTTCTTATAGTCACCAAAACGGCTGAATAGTTTTTTTAACCTCAAAACTTTAGCGTATAAGTCTTGGAGTGATCTTAGATTAGTTTTTTGTCAGAATACCCGGATAATTACCGATAATCGATAATCTAAACAGTTAGTTTAATTTATCTATCATCGGTAAAACCATTTTCCATGTCTTCGTTTAGCAACAATTATAGAACAACAGGCTCTGAAAATTCCACTGTGGGTAATCTGATAGCGTGTTGTTTTTGTTTGTTTTTGTTTTTTTACTTTTGCATAACGTGGTTTGTATATTACAACAAAGCACGTAAGCTTATTGTGTTCGTAAACTAGAAAGAAGTTCATATAAAAAGAAACAGTAAGTTCTTTAGAGCGCAATGTAAAACACCATATATTTTGGACTAAGTTACTGCATGGAAACGTGGGGAACTTTCTCCCGGGCGATTTCGCGGATTTTGATTACAATAAAAATATAGGAGTGTGAAATATTCGTTGATCATTATTCAATCCGGGACAACGTCGGGTTTTCCTACTAGTTTCACTGTGAAGTATGATTAAAAGCGTTTCTGAAAATTTTAGGTGAGGATTCGTTATTCGTATCATTTAGATTCTTCGAACAAATGTTCCGGTCTTGAATGGCATGTTTACAAAATTTCGGTCGATGTAACCTTCAAATCTCTGCAGATATATCTTCTCCAACTCGTGAATATTTCTGTCAAACTTAGGAATGTGAACAGAATTTAGAATGGAATCTTTTTATTTATTTTAGAGATTAACATGGTCTCCTTTCGTCAGCCATGCCTGAATGGAGGCATTCGCAATTGTATTTTTCGGTTGCCCACACGGAGAATTGAATATCAAACTTGAGTGCAAGCTATGTAAGTTAGTTATGGTAGTCAATCTATGTGAATGACGGCATCTTCTTCATCATTTTTAAAACTGATTTAGTTAATCCGTTGATGACAGTGAAGCCCGATGCGTGATCTACACTGCTTTGCACAGATAGAGTACAAAAAGACAGGATTTGGGTTGTTATGGTGAATGGCCACCGCTCGACGGTGTCTTAGTGTGCGACGCTCTGTAGCTGCTCGCGCATGCTCGTTGTTGAAGAAGGCCATCCCATTATCACGCGTGGCGCCAAACTCTGCGAAAGATTCAAGGGGATATTGCAGCGCTGGATGGTTAGCTTGATAGAGTCTATGTAGCGATTCCTCGGGTAGCCGACGTTTCGTCGGCTGTGAATGAGCTGACCAAAGAGAACTCTTCAAGGTAGTCAGTTTAAGGGCATCTTAGTGTGTTTGGCCTAGAATTTGAAGCTGATGGCGGATAGGGGTGGCTCTAGAGGGGCAACTCCTACTGCCCTGCAAATCTCTGAATGGGACAACAATGGGGCCCGAGGATCTGCTGAAGTCGTCTTATGTGAAATGACTCCAGCAGCCTGATGTGATAGCGATACGGAACCCATGCCTGGGGACCGCACAATAGGGTCGGTATAACAACTGCGTTATGCACAGCGACCCTTGTATAGGTCCGGATATTGCGGTTGGTTAAAACTCAGTCATTCATTGAACAAAAAGCAGAAGAGAGGAGATTAAGGTGGCGCTGAACGTCACTGCTAAAGTCGCAGGAGAATAAGAGATTGGAGCCAATGTATGTGATGTTTTTTTTTCGTCAGAATAATGAAAAATATATGATTCGCCAGTGTTCCTAGTAATAATAGTATAAAATCATAATTACGTCAGTAATTGACTTTCTCATACATGAATTACTAGCAGGAAGATCTGGCATTGCAGTTATGATTTAAATAGAAACATTATTTTGAACGCGCTCCTGCCATATCAGAGAACGGGCTGTTGATTTTATATGTCGGACCTTTCCGCCTATGTAGTACTAAAACATCTTAAATGGGCTTGTAATGTTAGGCTGTTTAAAGTGTTAACTTAGGTCAAAATCGCCTGTTACTTTAGTCTTTGGATTATTTCGATTATCGATAATTATCGAAGAAATTCCGATCTAAATCCTTTCGGAAAACACTACCAGGTACATAACGTATATTTGTGTAACATTTCTATAACAATCGGCCCAACCGTTTTAGAGTAGATAAGGAACAAATACACACACAAATCACACCAATTCCTTTCATATAATTGTAAGGATTATAATTCCTAGTAACGAAAAATGCACGAACCGTTGAGCTCCATTTAAAACGCCGGGTCGTTTGTCTAAATTATTTCAGACGGCGCAAATTGCCCGGCATGTTTGCTATATCGCTTTTTCCTCAACACTTGGAATTGTTTCAGCTGGCAGTTTTTTTTTTTTTTTTTTTTTTTTTAAATTTTACATAGCTTAATTTCTCAAGGGTATGATAGAAGTACATATATTGCTGGTTAAATAAGTATACAGATAATTATTCGTTTTTCTCACAGAGGGAAAGATATAGTCATTATGTGTTTGGCGTTGGATAAATTCGGAATTTGATAAAATCTAGACATATGTCAATTATCTTGTCAGAAACAATATTACTATAATTTATCAAACTCTGCTGTGTGTACACTTTGATAATTGCTAATTTACTTGTCTTTGCAAAACTTATATGTCTTTACTGGAGCATAACTGTATAAACTCCTTATGTAGATATTTTAATCAAACGATTAATAAGATGTTTTATTCAGATAAATATATCTTTGCATGCGTTTATAAAAGTTTAGCAGCGGCTTCCTCTTACAAAATTTCATAATAAATATTAAAGGAAATGTACATAAATAAAAACGTAATTAACAGCTTACGGAATCTTCATAACAACTGAAACTTAGTAAGTGTGTCTTACTACTACTACTACTACTACTACTACTATTGTTATTTTTATTATTATTATTATTGTTGTTGTTATTAATGTCGTTGTTGTTATTATTACTATTATTATTATTATTATTATTATTTTTATTATTGGCTCACATAGAGCTTTCACACAGGTCAACAAACGATCGGTTTGTGGTGTTCTCTGGATGCTGAGTATCAAGTCTCCCCAGACGTCAAGCTCTGCCCACCTCCTTCGATAACATTAGCAAATAAATCTGCGTGATCACAAGGGCCTCATACCATTGATTTCTCGCTGGTAGTGGCCATTGGTTTATGCTGGAATTTGAGTGGCACTAAACCTCTCCGCGATCCCAGTTCTCTTCGCGCTTGTCCAGCGGAGGTCTGGCCAGCGCTCTCTCTTCGGTCTTTTAATCCTCCTTGACCCTTTTCGGCTCTTTAGTATCACTTTTCTATTAGGGGAAGCGGTGATGAGACAATGGATGGATGCATGATGGTGGTGTAGAACTTGTTGATATGCAGCTTCGGCGTTCTTCATTCCCTGTAACGCTTCTTTGTTATATTGTCTTGTGTTATTCCTTACATTCTAGGGTTTTCCTTAATATTCTAGCCGTTTTCTTTATAGTTAGGCGTTGTATTTTTGCAGTTATTCCTCTGATACCAATTTCTGCCATTTTTTTTCGAAGTTTTTCGGAAGTGTTCCTAGTGCTCCTACTATTATCAGTACTATTTTGATTTTCTTCATCATCCAAATCCCTTTTAACTCTCTGGCTAGCTCTGTGTATTTGCTTCGTTTCACCTTTTCTTTCATCCCCACCCTGTGGTCAGCTGGGACAGTAAAGTCTACGACTGGACAGGGTTTTTCTTTCTTGTTAATTTTTATGTCATCTGGTCTTCTTGCTCGAATGGGGTTCCCCTTCTGTATGTCCATGCACCATAAAATTTTGTAGTTCTTCTTTTCGAGTGCTGTTACGGGTTTATGCTTGTACCATTTGTCTGTACGCTCAAAATGCAGTCGTTTGCATAATTCCCAGTGCACCGCCCTATCCACTTGGTTATGCCTGTTTTTGTATTCCTTTTGGGCCAGTTTTCTGCATTCACTTACTATATGGTTTATCGTTGCGTTTCTCTGTCCACATAGTTTGCATTTGCTGTTTTCTTGTGTTTTATCGATCCTTGCTTTGATATGGTTGGTTCTTATCGAGTTATCTTTTGCTGCAGTTATTAGAGATTCAGTTTCTCGGTTTATATGTCCTTTTCGCATCAATGTCCAGGTGTTTTCGTTATTATTATTATTATTATTATTATTATTATTATTATTATTATTATTATTATTATCGTTGTTATAATTATTATTATTATTTATGTTGTTGTTATTATTATTGCTCTTATTATTATTGTTATTATTATTATTGCTGGTGTTGTTATTATTATTGTTGTTATTATTGTTA
Organism: Euprymna scolopes; assembly: GCF_053919585.1. Lineage (NCBI taxonomy): Eukaryota > Metazoa > Mollusca > Cephalopoda > Sepiida > Sepiolidae > Euprymna > Euprymna scolopes. Next base: position 41,520,147 of record NC_136493.1, on the reverse strand, counting down.
TTATTATTATTATTATTATTATTAATAATATTATTATGCTTACTTTATACGACATGCTCTATAAAAAAATTATACCTAGATATATTCAAGCAAATACACGAAGATGTGTATAAAATATTACAGCCCTTTACAAAAAATATATATATTAATTTACACGAACACAAAATACACTAAACATATTATAAGATTCATCAGGGCATATATTACCCATTTAACACTATTTTCTCCCAAAGTAAAGTTGGTTGTTTTTTATTGTTTTTGTATTATGGCATATAAACCCTTTTCAGGTAATTTAATGTGGAATCCAGTGATTTTGAAGAACAATTTTTAATAGAGTATATTTGATTTTTTTTCAAGTCGGTTTCTATTTAACCTGTAGTAAGGATCCTAACAGGTACTACCGCTCCGAGTCAGAGTGGACCTGGGAGCAATGGTAATTAAAGGGGTACTCCACACTCCCCAAAGCCCGCAAGCTGGGGCCTTGCCATCGGATATAGTTTAAGGTCATATCCAGGATTCCCCAAAATAAGGGTCAAAACGGATTTATATTTCTATGTAATACAGGATGTTATCGTTCACCTTGAATAATAATGGACACTTTTTAAGTGACAGTTAGTAAACTCAGCTAAAGCTTTCTAAGGAATGGTGTAAATTACGAGGCGTTATACGAGATTTCTGTGTGTAAAAGGTAAGACAAAGAAATATATATACCACTTATTATTAACATCTGATCAACGCCACTATACACCCATACGGCATAATCACGTTGCCACTCCGGTTCCCGTTAGATCACCGAAGTTAAGCAACGTTGAGCCTGGTTATTGCTAAAATGGGCGGCCAATTTTCCAATTCTAGGCGCTGTATGTAAGAGGACGTTGACACCTCTTTGCAAAAGTTGCAAAAACCTTACGTTATCGTGACGGGGATATACATGCGACTGGGGACCGCTTGTGAATTTCGTACTCTCATGAAACTTCCTTCTTTGGAGGAAGCCAGTTAACCTCGAATAGGGTTAGTGCCGACGTAAAAAAAAAAAGTATACACCCATGATCCGTGCGCCTTAATTGTAACCCGATTTCTCTTTAATCCATCCGTCGTTATTTATCCGTCTTTCTAAAGCTAAGATGATTTTAACGACGGCTTATCAAGTGCTTACTTTTCAGCTATTAATTGTCGTTTAATTCTCAACTAGCAAGTATTATAGATAAACTACCGGTACAATATCTAGGAACAGTGGAAACCATAGATATATACCTTAACAATCTGCAAATGACAGATTATTACACAGATGATGGATTTTAGCTGCCATTGTGGCCGATATTCGATTAGAAATATTTTATCGCATTCTGCTCAAGAAAAATAGGCTTGCAGTCGATAAACCAGGCTAGATATGCTAATAATGTTCCAACAGCCGGCCTTAAAAATCTTTAAAATACTGCCAGGTATAGGAAGTTTTCAGCCGATATACGGCGCTGCATTTTTGGAACAATCTTGCCAAAATATTTTTGTACTTACTCCATATCATGTTGCATGAGAATGTTAGTCCAAAGAAATCTGTAGGCTAGACCCTCACGAAGAATGTTATCTTACTAGTAGCTATTGATAAACTACAATTAGAAAGCTTATATAGTTTTCTAGACATAGCGCAGACACTTGCAATACTGCATAGTAACGTTTAGGATAACCAATAAATTGGCAATGTGGAGCTCGTAGTCAACCAATTAAGACTTAATGTGAAGCTACGGGGCACAGTGCATACATTAATCATCTGTCTGTGCAGGAGAAGTTCAATTAATACACTACAAAATGTCAAGCCGTTTATGACAGCTATAAAACGTCATAGCATGAGATAGTCTCAAAGTTCTTTTTACTCTAAGAGAAGTTTATTTAACTAACTAGCTATATAAGTAAAGATAAGGTGAAGGATGAGCAAGAACGCTTAAATCCATTACGCAGCACGAGAAAACAATTTACTTGTATTGCGCCAAGTATTAGAAATATTACCTCCTTAAGCTCTTTTTATTTAGTTAAACTCGCGTGAAGTAGATATTTATGAAACGGTAATTACATTTTCGTGACATTTAAAGTATTGAAATATTCACAAGAAATAAATACCGAAGTGCAAAAGATTTTAGCGGATTCACACACGTTCAAAAACGCATAACGGTTTCATGGGCGATCGCACATGAAGGAAAGGTTGTTTCAAGAACATTATGTAACTCAAAACGAACATTTCTGTGTGGAGGGGGGGGTAAAAAAAGTAAGTAAATTAAAGTGTGAAAAAAAAAGTGCAACGTTAACCATTGCCCCACCTCGACATGCTAACGGACACCCGTTTGAATTTATTTAATTACTTGGATTTAGCAGGTGCCCGTTTTAAGGAGTTAATGAGGTAAAGTTTGACTGTGGGATAGTATTCATTTACTGCTAAACGCTTTTTTCCCCAAGATGTCATAGGAAAAAGACTAACCCACATGCGGCGAGCGACAAATATTGAATATTTATCTTCCCGAAACCGAGCAAATTAAATAGGCAGGCGAGCTTCGTTGTTAACTCTGAGATATTATGATTTATATGTGATATAAAAAGTTTTGAAGCGAGCGACCGCTTCTCTAAAAAAAGCCTTTTGTTGGCATACAGAAAAAGCGAACACACACACATACATACATACATACATACCTACATACATACATACATTTTCGCTTTTATATTCTGTCACAATCATTGTAGAATCTTAATCACAAACCAGAAAGCTGTTTCGTCTCTTCCCCTCTCTGCTACTCTTTCTCATTCTTTCTATCCATGTATATAAAATATACAGGGATATTCATGTTATAAATATTTACTAGTAAAATATAGACACACACACACACACAGATATATATATATATATAATTATATAAACATATATATAATTATTTACTATAATGATTATTAAACCTTTACAGAAAGTAATATTTCATCCGTTCGGGAATAATCAGTACAGTGTGTCACGATTTACATTGGTCGAGAGATTCGAAACCGGGAACGAAGCGATCTCTGATTCCGTTAGCAAGGAGCAAACTCATTCGGTCATCGTCAACCGCCGAAATCTAAACATCTATTTTTAAATATCTAAACGATTTTCAGCGTGATCATTATATATATTATATATGCATATACGAGCCAAAGAGACAGACTTTATTTCAACGGTAAAGTGTTCAACGATAAGAAACGAGTTTCTAAAAGTGGCTGACATAATATATATATATATATATATATATATATATATATATATATATATATATATATATATATATATATATACTAGCAATGGGTGTCTGGCGATGCCTGGGTGTTTGGAAGTGTATGCTGAGCAAAAAATTAAATATAAAAGGTCAATTTTTAAAAATTTGATCCCTATTATGACCTCTTAAAATTAGTATCTTGGGCTTAACTTCAGTTATTAAGTTAGATCCATGTCCAAGGAACCTATATCTAAAACTACAAGTGTTAAGACCCAAAATTTTAGGAGGAGTTTGGCAGGGTTTTCAACGGTCAAATCGTGGAACTTTTACGCCTTAATCACCAAATTTCTGGCGAAACCTGATTACGTCGATTTTCCGAAATCTTAGTACCCTGTATATCAAATTTCGAGTCTTTAGACTTTAAATTGACAGAGTTATTGCATATGGAAATGCTCACAGGCACACAGACAGACACCCACACAGACACGTTCACTTTTATATATATATATTAGCATGGGTGCCAGGCGTTGCCCGGGTGTTTTGAGGTGTATGCTGAGCAAAACAAAAAAAAAACGGTTATTTTTTAAAACTTTGACCCCTATTATGACTTCTTAAAATGTATTGTTTAGGGCTTAAATTAAGTTATTAAGTTAGATCCATGTCCGAGGAACCTATATCAAAAATGTGCGTAGACCCAAAATTGTCGGAGGAGTTTGGTAGGGTTCTAAAAGGTCAAATCGTTGAACTTTGACCCCTTAATCGCAAAATTTCTGGTCAAACATCGATCACATCTATTTTCCCAAATCTCAGCCCCCTGTATATCAAATTTCTAGTCTGTAGACTAAAACTTGACAGAGTTATTGCGTAGGGAAATGCACACAGACACGTTCACTTTATATATGTATATAGATATATAATAACCAGAAATACCTATTCATATATATATATATATATATATATATATATATATATATATATATATATATATAAGGAAGTCGGCAGTGATACTTTTGTATAATCATTATGATATAACACCGCTGTCCTATCAGAGAGAACAATATAACTGGTGCTCTCCTATTTAAGTATATAATGAGATTCTCATGTAATTGAAGATAGAATTATTTTATTACGGCTTAAAACATCTGGTCGGCATTGAAAAATCGTCATCTATGTTTATCGATTATTTAATTTGTTCATCTTTCACAACTTTTTATTGCATGAGAATTCCAGTTGTATATCTCCAAAATTTTATGGATCCTGTGATGCTTTTTCGTTTATCAAATGTTATTCATTGCGTTTATTGACCTCACTCAGATTGTTCGCGAACCCACCCGTGTGCCCGATACACCCGGTCAATATGAAAGCCTCCTAGACCTTTTTCTCTCAACTTCCCCTGAGCTATGGTCATGTTCCGTTCATTCTCCTCGAGGATCCTCCAACCACTCCGTTGTATCAGTTAAGATAAAAACGAAATATAATAAGTCCCCTCCACCGTACTGTATACCGATACTCTATGGCTGATGGGATAGCTTCCGTACATTCATATCTGATTTACCTCTGCACTTCATGATTAAAAAGGAAGTGTCCTCTATAGTATCAGATCTGACGGAATGGTTAATTGTAGGCATAGACCAATTCATACCATCTACAAAATTCCAACAAAACCCTAACAGCCAGCCATGGTTCTCCCCTGAATGGGCTGCTGCTATCGCGTACAGAAATCACTTTTTCCATAGCTACCAACATAATAGATGCACTGAGACTAAATCTGCTTTCAGAACTGCCAGTAACCACTGTAAAAGAGTAATAAAAAAATGCAAGAGAAGTATATGACCAGTCTGTTTAATCCAAGGTAACGTATCAGCGGTTTGGTTCCCACCAGTTTTGGCAAATAACAAATAGCATCCTGAACAGAAGTGTGCGTTCTATCCCAAACATAAACAATGGACCAGAGGTAATCTCGTCAGCATAAGACAAGGCCAAACTATTTGCAAAGAACTTTGCAGCTAATTCTACCCCATGCGACGAAGGCCATCAACTCCCCATCTTCCCTCCTATAACACAGTACACGCGAGGTAACACACAAATATCCGTGCAGGAGGTCGCTAAGCTAATCAGGAACCTTGATTCCAGTAAAGCAACTGGCCCTGGCGGCATCCCAATTATAGTGTTAAAAAAGCTTCAACCAGAACTTGCTCCCATACTTACGAAACTATTTAAGCGCTGCTTTAAGGAGAAGTGCTTTCCGACTCCCTGGAAGATCTCATCAGTTTGCCCTGTATTTAAGAATTCAGGTGATAAGTCATCTCCCTCTCAGTACAGACCAATAGGTCTCCTGTGTGTTATGAGTAAGTTGCTGAAATCCATATTAAATAGAGAAATAGTCAACCACCTCAGCAGAAACAACCTTCTTAGTGACACACAATATGGTTTCCGCTCTGCAAGATCTACCGCAGATGTGCTGACGGTTATATATCAAAGGATTAGTGAATCTCTTTACAAAGGCTTTCTTTCTAGGGCAATTGCTCTTGACATATCAAAAGCCTTCGACAAAGTATGGCATAAGGGTCTACTTCACAAGATTTCCAGCTACGGTATGACTGGAAATGTTTTCTCAATCATTAAATCATTTCTCTCCGATAGGTCATAAGAGTAGTGGTCGATGGACAAAAATCAGAGGCCTGCAGTATTAATGCTGGAGTACCTCAGGAGTAAATTAATGACCTCCCTACACACATACTTAAATCATTCGTTGACATCTATGCTGATGACACGACCATCTACGGAGACACATCAAAGGCTGTAAATGACAAAGTTCTCTCCGATTCTCTCTCCTCTGATCTCGAGCGCGTTGTTCAGTGGGGGAAGACGTGGCCAATCTTTCACGAAAAACACCCAACTAGCCGAATCTACTGTGAAAATTTCCCCCCACTTTTTATCTGTGCCTAAATCAAAACGTAGATTCCATGAACAAAGCTTCTTTCATAGAACTGCACACCTGTGGAACTCTGTTCCGTCTGCCTGCTTCCCACCTGACTGCAACTTGGATGTGTTCAAGTCCAACGTTAACAAATTCCTAATGAACCGCCGCTTCATCCCCACACTTACGTAATGTACTTGCAATAACCCTTATCCCTGAGTGGCTTCCTGGCATTGGTAAGTCGTGACCACTGTGTAAAAAAATAAAAAACAAAAAAACTTCAATTCCAGTGTTACAGCTACCTGCAGAGTTACTTTTATTTGATATTTTCGTTTGGCGCTCACAGTTATTCATCTTTTGCAAGCTGTTGTGTACTGTCTTCTACATCGTAAATATTTTAGAGCTATCGAAAACACGAATATACACGTTTGAAGTCCTGATAATCTTCTACACTTCCTTGTTACATTCCTGTTTCTTTTTTATTTAGAACGAGCTTAATGATTAAATCATTCTGATAGACGTTAAAAACATTTAAAGATAAATGTTTTAATTTCAACGATATTTCTAGCGGTTGATTGTTGCCGAATGGATGTGTACCTTGCTAACGGAGTCAAAGATCACTTTGTTGTCAGATGTGTAACATATAATCTCCCATGCTTGGTTTTTGAACGTGTAGTTCTTACATTATTCTCTTCATAGCAATCTAGATTTAATTTGTCATTTATTAATTATTAATTTATTAAATTTAAATTTACTTCCATTTCCCTTATTTAGGTTATATTTCATTGGTTGGTTGTGTTTGTTTTACGGCATATCAACCTTTTCCAGGTTATTTAATGCCGAATCTAGTTATTTTGAGGACCGATTCTTCATGGAGTATATTTTTTAAAGTCGGATTCTATTTACCCCATAGTTGGGACCCTAACAGATACTACCACTCCGGGTCAGAGTGGGCCTGGGAGCAATGGCAATTAAAGGGTGGCTCCACACCCCCCAATGCTCGCAAGGTGGGGCCTCACCATCGGATATAGTTTTGGGTCATATCCAGGACCAGGTTATATTTAGTTTATTATCTTGTTAAATTTACGGCCAACTACTTTATGTAATGCACCATGCTTAGTCCTTGTATTGGATTAAAAAAAAAAAATCACTAGATCACTTACATTTCACTCATAACTAATTCCTAAATTAGTTTTTATTTTTTTATTTTATTTTTATGTGCTCAGATCTACGGCGTGATAATGGGAATTCATTTCTATGTAGACAGCGTTGTATTACTTCAAAGGCTTTGGTTTAATTTTTTTTTCTTTTAGATTTTACAATATAGTATGATTAAAGTTAGCATAGATTACATCTTTTTGATTAACTTGCTGTATGTTTTCTAGTTTTATCTACTATTGACCATTTAATTCAATTTCTTTTTATTTTTATGTAGTTCCCTAACGTAATTTTTTAATGCAGTCGTGTTTCTCTTCTTATAGTTTTTTATAATTTAGTCTGGTAGCATTCTTATTTCCATCTTATTCATAAATTCAATTTAGTTCGTTCTCTGGTTCAATATTAAATGATGCAATATCGTTTTTGTATCTGTCCTTAAAATATTATTCAGCCCCCCCACCTCAGATATATCTTTTACTATTATTCAGCTTAACTTCCACTGAACAATTGCATTCGTTATGTATTCTACTATTACATCTTTTGTCAATGTTTAATTCTGCTGATTTAATCCCACAAACATTCACTGTTTTGTTACGGTTATCATTATTTGAATTTATTATAGTTTAACTTTAATTGTTTTTATCTAGGAAATGCCTCGTTATAATAATCCTAATCTTTACCGAATATATTCTCGTGATACCCAAAATATTCTTAACGATATACTGGGAATGATTGCCTTTTTTCATCATTTTAAGATGTTTGAATTAAAAATCTATATAGGATAGTGTAAGTTTAGGCTTGTGATACAGTTTATAAATACATATTGTAAAGGTTTAGCATTATATCACAAAAAAATTATAATTGGAGTCTAATGTTATTTTTTACTTAAATCATTAAAGAATTGTTCAATTTCTTTCATGTTTCTTTCCATAATTCGATCGCTTGAATTAACTAAAAATAATGCATCTCTATATAGCCCTCCATGTAATCCCATCATTTGTAATTCATCTTATAATGTATTTACATACCTACAAGTTCTACGCAAATTCCAGAGCACCCTATCATAACATCAAAGTTTGTTTCCTCTATTTATTCTTGTCCATTATCGAATTTTATTAAGATTTTGATCGCTAGCTTTATCTTTTTTATTTCTAAAGTAGTTATATCTCTTTTTCGCCAAGTCATATATATATATATATATATATATATATATATATATATATATATATATATATATATAGTAATTTATAAAATATATATGGCGATTAAGCTACACTGAATATTCTGCGTTTCATCCAACTGTGAATAAATGAAATAGTTATATATATATACATATATATATATGTATATATATATATATATATATATATATATATATATATATATATATATATATATATATAATCAGTCTAAAGTTCTTACAGTTTTTACTTTGGAATTCAAATAGACATATCTAGACTCAAACAAGCTTTTATTGATCGAAACAATCATCATAAGAAACAACAACCATGTGGTAACGCAAAACATGTATTTATGACAAAAAACGTAACACTCTTGCGTTCTAGTTACGGTGAAGTAGTTCAAGGCGTTTTTGATATTAACTGGGTTTTTGAAGCATTTCTCATACGCAGAAAGTTATTAAGACACTTAGAAAAGTCGTAGTCGTTAGGTGAGAGAGTATGGACGAGGCAGAGTTTCGTTACCCAATCCGTTAAACTTCTGCAGTGTCGGTTTAGCAACGTGCAGTCAATCGTGGATGAGAATTAAGCATTTTTGTGTGAATACTGCTGGTTGTAGTCGAAGCTTCTGATGCATTCCATCCATTTGTTGCCAGTATTTCTCCACCGTAATGGTTTCGGCTGCATTCAAAAACTGTAATTGATGCGACTTGTCGCAGACCACAAAACAGTCAGCATGACCTTCTTTTGGTGCAATTCTGGCTTCGTGAAGTGTCGTGAAGCTCTGTCAGCGTCTTACCACTAAGTCAGTCTCCACCAGTTGTCGTTAAAGTCCAATTTTCATCGCAAACAAAAGGAAACGGGTTGTTATTATTGCGCATAAGAATGGAAGATTACATAACGGCATTAATTTATGTTTTCATTCAATTATAAATGTTTTTGTTTTTCCAATCACTCAAGTGATTGGAAATCGTCGTATACATTACGTTTATTTAAAAGCAAGTAATCAAACAGTTGTGCGTGTATTCGTATTGTATAAGGCTCTAAATTGCTCGCTGTTAACATCCGATGGCCGACCATTACGCCCATCACCTTCAAGACTATCCCGCCGAGGTTGTGCTGTGAGTTCAATAGTGATTCCTGTGTCAAATTCGTCGTTAATATCGCAAGCAGGTTTATATGCTTTTCTGCATAGCTTGAATTGAAATTATGCGAATTTCCTTTTTCCCATCTTGTATTCAACGTTCTGAAAGAAACCATACTTTTTAACGATTGTCATTGAAACGATTAAAGAGAGCACCCCCGCTCTTAAAATGATGTTTGAAGTAAAGATAAAATAATGAAAACATATTTAAAATATATTATTTTATATCAAAATTAAATATTCCAAAAATTGTTTATTCTCAACTTAAGGAGTTTTGCATGTTAGGACAATAGCAGCTCAATGTTTGATGCAATAAACATCAGTAATTCTTTTGTGTTTTACACAACGCATAAACACAGAAAAAGAATGATGTCCCTTCACTTTGACAAAAGCTATTGTGTTCGCTCCTTTGCTAAATTCAGTGCAAATCACAAATCAAAGCTATATTCAAATTCTGATTGATGTTTTACGCTAGAACCGTGTCCGCACCCCCACACCGTAACTAATGTTTGAGGCAATCACCCAAAAATCAGTGTCCACAATGCATCTCGCTCTATCTTTAAGTGACCTCGGATTTTCAAACGCGGTTACGATCCGAACCGTAAAATACGTTTTACAACGATTAAGCCAGACTCGCCTTTTCTTTACCCCCGAGAATCTGAAAAGCTTTCTCTGTAAAATATGTATGACAAAAGAATGTGAGGTTTCCCATTGTTAGTATGTGTGGCCACCGACCATGATTGTCGCAAGTTTCCGACCGCACTGCAGATGTTGACTATTCTGAGGAAAATAGAGAGGTGTAGCCTGAATGCCATATTTTGTAATTGCAAGCAACAGGAATATGAATGGCTGTCAGAGATGAAGAGGATGAAGAGGGTTTAAGATGATCTCCTTCACTGAAAACATTTTTGCAGGAGGGGTTAGGTATTATATATTTTCCAATTGGCAGGAGGAGGCTTCCAGTATTGATATCTTAACTTAGAAACAGGAAGGACTTTTTGTTAGTATATTCTAAGAACGAAAAGAGGAAAGATGTTTCCGTGGGGAATATGAGGTTTCGTCGTTGGGTATTATTCAGCTGGGGACGGCTCTTTTTGTGTATTATATTCGTACGTAATAGAAAAAAAGTTTTGTGATACCCGGGATAATTTGACCGTGGCAATGTGATTATGTAAAATATGATGGAGGCGCCGAAATATTTTAGCAGATCATCGAACTGCTTGGGAACATGCTTAATTTAATTTCCAAACTCTATATAAGCGCCAAGATTTACAAGCAACGCATGTTGTTGCTTCAGTACTGAGTCAGCTGATTTTCAAGGATTAAGTATAGGCGCTTTTTTGTCATTTTTCTTCCTTTAAAGATTCTAATGCTGAGTATAGGGCAGCCAAACGAGCTGCAAACATTGCCCCGCTTTTTATTGAAACCAACCGAGAGCTCTTTTAGTATCCTTGCTGTTCCCTTAAGTGCAATTGTCTGGATCTCTTTTGCATTTGGTTCACCAGGAATATTAGTTAGGTAGGACTTCAGGTTCTTACGTTAGAAGATGGTAAACAATGTACCAACCTTACAAAGTAGCTTCATTCGGAATTCAACATACACGCCAATATACGTAATCAACTCATCAAGCTGCTTGAGCACCGCACCAATTGACGATTTTTGGAAGTTGATATAGATGTTAGCCCTCGCTAGCAGTTTCATGAGCTCAGTGGCAACCGCATTAACTGATTTATTAAGGAGATCGTTAAAGATTGTTAATCTAGTATTCATTCAAATTGATTTTATTACGTATATGCTTTAGCTCTTTGTTCTTAAATGATACTGCTTTCTTCCATGCGAATAATAATTATTTTTATTTCCATTTAAAAAATTATTTAGTTTTAGTAAGAGTAAAGTTGTTTATTTTTCGTCTGTTCTCATTTACTTTCTTTAGATCGTTGATTTCTTTCAAAACAAATTTCTTTTTTGTATATCCTCAATAATTAATTCAAAGCGTTTCTCTGTATTTACTCTTTGAATTCATACAATAATTGTTCAAAATTTTTGTAATCTTTTTACCTGTGCGTATTTATAAAGATGTTCTTTATATTTCTTAACTTAAATTCCGCCATTATTTCTGGTTCCCAGTTTTTCCTTATCCTCCACAATTGCAGAGTTTTCGTTTGAAATCAAATTTGCATGGACCTTACTTTGCTCACGAGATCTTGCGTGTGAGATGATTTTTCGCGCGAATGTTCATGATGGCTGAACGGACCACAAAACCGAGAAACATATTGTTCTTCTTTTTGCTCATTTGTTTCGTTTTACTTTAAAAACGAAATTATTTTTATTCGTGCAGACTTCGAAGATAATCAGTTTCACTGGTTTCTCTTTTAACAGACGTAGGAAGAAAGGCCTTATTTAGATATCAATTGTTCATTACGTCAGTATTTTTATGGGAACGGTCAAGAAAATAATATACTCGTAAACCACCTATTTTTTACTACATACTATTATTTATGTATGTTTACGCGCTATATATTACATGTAAGCTATGTTTATTATTTAAGTTTTAGGGTAAAACACGATGCATTGCTTAAATGTAATATTGTAAAGAAGTTTACTTGAAGCGTTGTTTAATGTGTTTCTAAAAAATAGTTTATAGGAAATAGAACAATGCCAAACTATAACAGATCGACTCAAGCTGAAGCAAATTAAAATATATTGGTGAAACCAGCTGTAAACTTTAACTTCTAGTGATCTAATTCATGTTGTTTATATATATATATATATATATATATATATATATATATATATATATATATGCATATATATATATAGCCATATATATGCATTTTAATATAATACTTCGCTTGTAAGATATTCTTACATGCATCAGGCGGGCAAGTGGTGCGGCCATGTAGTTATATTTCGGAACGTCTTCCCTTCATCAAGCGTGTGTTCTACTTTGAAACGTACATAGTGAATGTTATTGCTGATGAAGCGGGTTTGCAAAAATGGGAAATTAATTTATTTGCTTATTATGTGTCGGAAGCACAGAGAGTGTAATATGCTTTGGACATATTTTGACATTGAATAATATTTTCTAGGTGATAATTACTTAAGTATGAATGATAGTATCGTTTAACGCTAATGCTATACATTTCTTTTGTTTCAAATGCTTATATTAAACAGCCAATATTTTTAGTAAAATGTTGAAATTATCAGATCATCGTAAGTTGCCTATTATTTTGTACTGTACGTTTGGAATTGACACACACTCCCATATATTTATTATGACACTTAAATATTGCCCTCTTAGTTGTGGTTCCTTGCATATATTTGTACGAAGTGCACATTGATAACGTTGCCACGATTCAATTTATTAATGCATCTGATGACTCAAAATGTTGTTTTTTTGAATGAGTTAAAACTATCGCTTAATTTATGAAAATATGAACAAATCAGTATTAAAAATGCATAATTAATTTGGCTTAAAAATTATATAAATTTTATTTTACTAGCCTCCATAATTTAGCAAATATGAGAATTGAAATGATTCTAAAATTTGTAGACCATTTTGTATAATCTTCTGTCTAAAAGGTGCTGTGACATGTAGGTGCTTGTCAGTTATTTGCACATCAAAAATGCAGAATGTTAAGAAAAAGATGCTTTAGGTGAGGATAACACAGACCCCCCAAATGTAGTAAAGTATTCCGCAAACAGTCATACATTTAGATTTATGAGAATTGTTCCAAAACCTACAGCCTCCTATTTTTAACGTAAAATGTTGAAGAGCTGCGAAGACGTTTAGTAGTACAATATAAACAACGTTTTTTTTTTACTTCACAGTAATCTGTATTCTATTTATTTGTATACACTGTAATCTATATTCCCAGATCCATTGTGTAAGCGATTAACGATGGGTGTCCATGTGGGTTGGGAGAACCTATTGTAGTACGAGGGCCTTAGTAATTTGTTTTCCAACTAACAAAGTTAAAGAGCAACGGAAATTAGACCAATGCCATTAAAACGATCGATCTTCTTGCTCCAAGATTGATTTTGCTCCATAGTCGTCAGAATTTTAATGCACATTTGTCTTGGTTTCAATTATGCAATTCTACTTCCGACGTACATCCATTGCATATGTTGCTCTCATACAGTCCCACACTGTTAATATCTGCAAAGGAAAGATGAAACTTTCAGGTCATGAATGCATAGGTGAAATTATCCCAACAATGCAATTAGTGATTCTCTCTGAACATAGCAGACTGAAGAAATAAGAGGAACGACTCTCAGAACTCTCGTATAAATGTTTTCCAATAAATGTTAACAATTCAGAGAAAAGTGCACTTAACAGTGTTTGCAATTGACAATAAAGTCATATATATAAGACTAATAAAATCGATACGGCAGATATGAAATACTGTGTTTTTTATTAATTACACTACGACCGATTGAATTATCATACACTATAATATAAGAAAATATCAATCAAGATGAGAGATTTCTTGCAGATTTAAACTTTTAAATTCAGACGTACATATCTCTGCTCAAACAAAAGTTTTTTGATCGAAATAAGCATCATCAGAACTAACATACGTTTTCCAACGCGAAACAAGTGTAACTATGCCAGCCACGCAAAAAGTTTGGTTACTGGTGACGATGAAGTCGTTGAAAGGTTGTTGATATTGTTTAGCTTTTTTAAGTATTTCTTAAGCAAGAAGTTGTCAAGATGATGGAAAAAAGTGTCATCTCTTCAACTTCCGCAGGGTCGATGAAGCAGGCTGCGCTCAGGCATTGGAGTGGGGAGAATTGGTCTTTTTTCTTCAATAATGTTGGTTTTTGTAGTTGAAGTGTCAGATACATTTTATTAATTTATTGACAGTATTTCTCCGCCATAATTGTTTCGCCTGCATTTTAACAAATGTAATAAACGCGACCAGTCTCAGACCACCAAACAGTCAGCGTGAACTTCTTCTGGTGCAACTTATTATTTGCAAAGTGGCGTCTAACCACTAAATTGTGCATCGCTATTTGTAAAAAAAAAACGTGTTTCATCACAAGTCACGACCCCGTCGAGAAACAAATCGTTCTTGTTCCGTAAAAGAAAGTAAGATGACACATCATACCGACGTTCCTTTTGGTAATCGTTCAATTTCTGAGGCACATATTTTTGAAGATTTTTTCTGCCTAATCTCGAAAGTCATTGGAAATCGTCGTATACGTTACAGAATCAAGTTTTAGAAATGTTATGCGGGGATCGGTTTCGACTAAGGCCCTTAATTGATCATTATAAACATCCGATTGCCGATCATTACGCTAATTATTTTGGAGATTTGCATCGCCAACACGGAATATCTGAAGCCACCATTGTGCTGTCTGTTCAGCATGGGTTCCTTAACCAAACAGTTATTTTATATCAGGGTTGTTTCAGCAGTTTCAGCTTAGCTTGAAATTTAATAAGTAAATCGCGCGAATTTGTTTTTTATCGATTTTATATTCAGACTTTTGGAAATAATACATAATTGTTTTAAACAGATTGTTATTTAAACGGTTAGATACCGTAAAAACTGTCTTTAAAATGATACATAAATTGAATGTATTATAACGAAAACTTATTTGACAATAAATCATTTGAAATCGAAATGAAAAATTCCGCAACTTTCTTCTCAAGAATATACATATAAGATTTACTTAGATTTATTAATTTTTGAAAAATCTACTCCCGAATCAGCTCTTACATATATGATTAAAAATACAGCAATACTGTCTAAAACTAATTCCAAAAACACAATTAAGCTCAGACTTAAATTATATACACACAGGCAGAATCGACGATCGTGAGTACACCAAGACATCAATGGCATCTAGGACAAAGAATACACTGTGTTAAATTGTGTTACATACAAGCTCGTTTAAGAATACAAAGGACAGTTTAATGCGTCAGTTCGAATGTGAAAAGGCTCCATCCAAAAGCAGAATTCAAAACTTCGAGAAGTATGGGACCGTGGAGAACCTCAACGCTGCTGGAGAGAAACGTCCAAGCCACTCGGGACGTCCCAAGAAGCGAATAACCTAGCTTATCGAAAGAGTGAGAGAGTCTCTCCAGCAGAGTCCGAAACGCTCTGTGCGTAAGCGAAGTCAGTCCATCGGTATGTCCCGTGAGACTTGTAGGAGAGTGCTGGTGAATGATATCAGAGCTTACCCATACAGAATACACACGCTGCAGACTCTTACAACCTCAGACAAGAAGCAGAGGATGACTATGGCAGTCAAGATGCCAGAGAAGATCGAGGAAAAACCAAGTTTCCTTAATCTCCTATGGACCACAGATGAACGCCACTTCCATCTTGATGGAAAGGCGAACTCCAAGACAAATGTCTCCTGGGGGTCCTCCAGACCCAATGAAGTAGCTACAAAGCCTCTGCACTCTCCTAAGTGCACGGTGTGAGCTACAATATCGGCCAGAAGCATCATCATACCAATCTTCATCGAAGAATCTGGCGCAGCAGTGACAATCACAAAGGGGCGGTATGTGGAGGTCCTCAAAACCTTCAAGAGTGAGCTCCAGACCATCTACACGTCGCGCATGAGCAAGTTCTGGTTCCAGAAGGACGAAGCAAGTTCTCACACCTCAAACGTGTCCCGAGATTGGCTGAAAAAGAACTTTGGATGCCGAGTGATCTGTCTAAATACTTATTTTGAGTGGCCAACCCAAAACTCGGACTTAAGCCACCTTGATTTTTTTCTTTGGGGCTATCTTAAGTACAGAGTCTACGCAGGGAAACCCAAAACAATCCCGGAACTCAAGGAAGCCATCATGGAGGAGATGGGAGTTATTACCAATTCGGTCTGTAAGAACGTCATGGACAACTTCGTACTACGCCTCAAGAAATGCACGGAGCTTAATGGAGACCATCTAGAACATATGCTGTATACCGGAGAAAAAATGCCAAAGATCCTAGTGTTTTGATGTGATGTTTTGAATATAATAAAATAGTTACGACCAAAGTTTCATTTCATTCGAACAAAACACTAAGAAACGGGGCCTAATTGGAGTTGGGGCAGGTTTTTCTTGGGTCATCCTGTATATATATATATATATATATATATATATATATATATATATATATATATATATATATATATATATATATATATATATATTTCCGGTTGCAAGGTATCCAAAAATTTAAAATAATTGAATTTCAACAAGAGGGTGTTGATAGTGCTCAATCATAAGAGAGAATATTTTTTAAAAATTTATTTTTTATTTATTTTCATGATTGGAGTACACACACACACACACACACACACACACACACACACACACACACATATATATATATATATATATATATATATATATATATATATTAGCAGTATTACGCGACGTTGTCCGCGTTTGAATGATAACCATCGATAATTTCATACTTCCATACTTTTATTCTCATGGAGCATGAGTAAAATCTTTTTTTTTTACACGGTGGTCACCACTTATCAAGGCTCAGAAGCCACTCAGGGATAAGGGTTATTGCAAGTACAATACGTTAGTGGAGATTTATTGAAGTGTCTACTTAAGGAAGCGGTTCATTAAGAATTTGTTTACGTTGGACTTGAAGACATCCAGGTTGTAGTTAGGTTGGAAGCAGGAAGACGAAACAGAGTTCCACAGGCGTGCAGTTCTAAGAAAGAAACTTTGTTCATGGAATCTACGTTTTGATTTAGGCACAGATAATTGAGCTCTTAACAGAAACATTAATCTTGAACGCGCCCTGTCACATCAAAGAACTTACTGTTGATTATATATGCTCTGCTGTTCTGCGTATGTGGTGATAATTACTTGAATTTAACTTTAAAATAAAAAAAAATTAAAATAAGCATCGTGCAATTGTGCTTTAGACAGGAATATTCACTTCGAACGCACCCCTGTCATATCAAATAACCTAGTATTGATTCTATACGTGAAACCTTTATCTTTATCACTGTTAATACTGCTGATAATTTCGTTTAATTTATTTTTCTTTTAGTATTATTCCTAGCTTCTATTATTTCTGTTATTATTAGTATTCTTAGTTTAATTTTATGATAGATGGAAAGCGAAACGTATGACTTCTAAGAGCCTACATTGTCTTACTACTATTACTAATACTGTATTGTTATAAATACTATTGTTGCTTGGTTTCATGTTTTTATTGCTTCATTATTTTTATTGATACTTCTATTTATTTTTTTATCGAGAGTAATCTTATTTTTAAGCTAATACTAACGGGGCAACTGACACTAATTTTCTTCCCTGTCCTATATTTTCACACAGCATTACATTATTAACACTGCCATATTGAAAGACAAATATAACATATTAATCTCTGGAAATATGTTGACTTCGATACCTAAATCTGATTTTATGCCTATTAACACTTTCATTAACATCATCTTCTTCTTCTGTTTCCTCTTCTTCTTCTACTTCTTCTTTTTCTTCTTCTTCTTCTTCTTCTTCTTTTTCTTTTCCTTCTTCTTATTATTATTTACACCGTTGTTTCGTTTGAAATATTGCATTTTTTTTTATAGACACACACAATATGGTATAAAGTTAATCTATTCCTTTACTCTTGTTACTGCTATCACTATTTTTATTAGTAATATCACATCCATGTATCGTACAATTTTAAAACTTTTTTCCCCTTGACATTTTCGACAGTATTAGACTGTAAGTAAACACTTCTTATACATAACTTCTACGTTTAACAATTCCAGTTACTATTGTCAAAATAGTGTCGTTTATTTAATTTTAATTGAACGTCTAAAACGACATTATTTTTGCACCAACACAATATGCAAGCGTGTCCCTATTCTGACAATAAATACATTTCGCCTATTTTATTTTTAATTTCTATTTTTCCTGTGACGTGTAGTCTTTCAAATGCACAATCCAATTGAGAGTGTTATCATGGGGTGTTTTATTCCAAAGAAAAGCTGCCCTCTTCCGTAACCCAAACGCTTCCAAATCTTGTATATATAAATTTATTGTGTGTATCCAGTTTAGTATTTGTCTTTCACTTGAATACTATTTTACATTTAATAAATTTCGATTACAGGTTCACTTAAATGCTCCATTACTTTTAATCCTGCATTGAAATAGCAGTTTAACCTGAATCTTCTAGCTCGCTATAGATATAACCGTTGTAAACGCTATGCCTTAAGAATAAAAGAGCGTCAACATTCGAACGCTGCAGCTTGCACTAACATGTCTGCTTGGTCGTACGACTAACATGAGAGCTAACTTTCTCATGCCATATCGTCATACTATATAAATTTCCTTTTATTCGATTTCACTATAGTTTTAGAATAGCTTATAAAATATTCGTTGCCCATAAGCCGACAATACACATACGTGAACATTCCATTCGTAGACTTCCAAATACAAACACACCGAAAATACGGTGAGCAGTAAGGTGGCCCAAACGTGTCAATAATTTACAACCGGATCTTCTCGCTTCAATATGACCACAGAAAGAATTCGTGCGCATTCAAACAGCTCAATACATTCTCTTCTCCGAACAGAACCGGGCACGTGCGACGTGTTTTTGGCATGGGATATTACTTTTTTTGCCGATTTTCACTATATTGTATTGTTTTACTAACGTACACACTGTGTTCATACGGATAACGAATCGTGTTGCCTTCTTTAACTTAGAAGATGTTCATGGTCAATTAGATTCTTGTGGTATGTTTGATTCTAACACTTTTTAGAAGCATGACAACTGAAAATACACGTTAAGAATACCTACACTATAAAATACTTGTGCGTGCAGAGAGAGGATTAACTTAGCTTGCTTTTATAAAATTTGTCTTTTTATAGTCTTTTCATTTTTATTTTAAAGGAGTGTCATGATTTCGCTTGAACAATCCTTTTTGTAAATCGTTTTCAGGCATCCGTCAATATTACGTTCATTTTATATCAGAAAATAATCATCCACTGTTAATTACGTGTTATTTCCTTTTTTGAACATAATTATTTAAGTCTATACTTTCATTTAACTATATAATGAACACAATTACTGATAAAAATAAGTTGACTCGTAAATATTAACACTCGCAAAAATTTAAAATTTGAGTATCTCCCCCCTAAACAGTTTCCAAAATCCAGAGTAATTAGTCTTCTATTTGTATATATTGTAATTTTATCGAATAATTTCCTCGTATGTGTGTGTATGAAATGTCTCTACCAAAAATTCTCTGTTAATATTTGATCTACAGATTAAAAACATAATATATAGTATATACTGACACGGGGGAATACTTTTGAATTGCGTTTCAGTCGATAGAAATACATGCTGGAGGGTAAATATTTAAAAATAAGTTGATCTTGGAAGGTTAAAGCGAGTAACCTCTAAGCATGCGTACACATATACTATGACTTTCTCGGTCGAACGCCATCCGATATGACATACTTTTTCCGATCGTATGTTGTCCCGTCACAAAGTATCCTATGATCGTCTTCACATGTCGTGTCCGGTTGATGGAGCGCTTCGTTTCCCGATCCAATCGTCTCCTATCCTGTGTGCTCTCCGGTTTCATTAATCCTGTTGCTGGTCCGGTCAGCTTGCTGCAAATAAAGAGTGGTCTCCACAAACAAACAGAACTCTGGTTTATAAACAATAACAAACTATTTATTAATTTCATCAGTTCATAAAAGGGGATTCTAATTTAAGGTAACTGACTACAAGCAGAGACCGATGCATGAGCAAACAAATAAAAGTTACAAGCCCCGTTAACACAGTCTAGTAAACATCATTACATCAGGTCCCGATGGGGCTTCCAGGTCGGAAGCCGTTCAGTTTGCTAGCATGCTTTCGATTAACTTCAGAATCCTTTTTCGAAGTCCACCCCATTTTTCTTGCCTCTCCTTCAGAGAACAGGTAGAGATTAAACATATATTTTCCCTCTTCCTCCCAACACGTCTAACGCTCTTTCCTCGTAGGAGGGCGTTTAAAACATTTTCTCTCTTCCTTTTACTGTGTCTATAATAATAAATGCGAAACCTGCATGAATTAAAATATATCTCCACGTATTTACGATCGGGTAACGACACGCGACATGGAAGTATATATATATATATATATATATATATATATATATATATATATATATATATATATGTATGTATGTGTGTGTGGGTGTGTGTGTGGGTGTGTTTATGTATATGTATATGTGTATGAGTGTGTGTGTGTGTGTGCATGAGAAAAGGAGAAAGAGAACGCTAAATTGATCTTACGGAGTTACGATTGATATTACTTTACACTTTCTGAAATTCCATACGTCAGTACATGATTAAGGACCGTTCCGCCTATAGACGAATGATCAAAGTTAATATTTCAATGGATAATCTTTGACTATGTATTTCTTAGAATTGCAAATCATTTATAAGCAACAACCAAAAGAAAAACACAAAACAACCACTTAACACTTGCATAGAATACATGATCTCTCGAGTAAATTTTGGCAGCCTGTTATACTGTTATCTATCTATATATATATATATATATATATATATATATATATATATATATATATATATATATATATATATATATACATTACACAGGAATAACCCCTTATCAAGGCCAGGACACTGCTCGATGATAAAGGTTTATGGGTATAAATTAGGCAATGTGATTATAGCGTAATAAACATAACTAGTGGGATTTTTGTAAATTGGATTACTTAAGGGGACGGTTCATCAAAAATTTTGGACTTGAAGACAATCAAAGTGTAGTTAGCTAGAAAACTAGACATCGGAAGAGAGTTCCATAAGCGTGCAGTACTAAGAAATAAACTTTTGTTCGTGGAATCTACATTTTGGTCTAGGAACAGACAGAGAGTGTCGAAAACTATTGGTAGTTGTTTCGTCCGGACTAATGTTTTCGTGAAAGTTTGGCGAAGGGGGGCCATAGGTTGAAGCTCAGATGAGCACTGCCCATGAAAATAACGATAAAACACAGAGAGGCTCGCAACGTCTCTTCTGTGGGAAAAAAGTTTTCAGGGAAGAGAAAAGGGCATCCCCCATTACGCTACGAAGACTATTTTGAAGTCTGTCAAGGCATGATTAGCCGTTTGTCAAGATGTGGCAACAGTACTCCATCATTGAGCTTTATATTCGTAGAGGATTGTATCAGTAGTGAGATATCTAATGGAGCAGTAGAAGGACTCTACTATTTTTCTAGCGACTTTGGCAATGTATTTGATATAGGTGTTCCATTTCAGGTCGGGAGTAAAAGTCAAACCTAGAAGATTATCAAGACATAATGCCTCCCCAAGACGAGAGCTGTTTATTTCAATTGATGCCAGATTGGCATCAGAGAGTTGATTATGCAGAGATATAAGCTTTGTTTTTAGATGCATTAAAAGTACCCATCCCCCTCTTTCCCCCTTATACCAAGTGTTAAATATCAGAGATGAGAGAATCGGAGAGAACTTGGTCGTTTACTGTCTTACATGTGCTACCATGGAATACTGCTGCCATATAGGTAGGAGCTGCTAAAAACATCCTATCCTGCCTTGACAGAGTACAAAATAGACTTCGTGGCTTAGTGCGGGATGCCCTTTTCTCTACCCTGTAGCCTCTCTCCCACAGAAGAGACGTTGCGAGCCTATCCTTGTTTTATCGTTATTTCCATGGCAGGTGCTCGTCTGAACTCCAATCTCTGGTCCCCACTCGCCAATATTTAACAAAAAAAAAAAAAAACACCCGTCTGGCCGAATCCACTGTGAAAAATTTCCCCCACTCTTTATCTGTACCTAAAACAAAACGTGGAGTCCATGAACAAAGCTTCTTTCTTAGAACTGCACGCCTGTGGAACTCTGTTCCGTCTGCCTGCTTCCCACCGGCTACAACTTGGATGTCTTCAAGTCCAACGTTAACAAATTCCTAATGAACCGCCCCTTTAGTAAACACTTCATCAAATCTCCTCACTAACGTAATGTACTTGCAATAACCCTTATCCCGTAGTTGCTTCCGGGCCTTAATAAGTCGTGACCACTGTGTAAAAACAAAACAAACAAAAAAACAACATACAATTGTAGTGTA
The DNA here is from genome assembly GCF_053919585.1 of Euprymna scolopes. Lineage (NCBI taxonomy): Eukaryota > Metazoa > Mollusca > Cephalopoda > Sepiida > Sepiolidae > Euprymna > Euprymna scolopes. The sequence goes on along the minus strand of NC_136493.1, from coordinate 41,497,448 downwards.
GTCAGTCAAAATATCTATGAATAATGTAAGGGTGTGATTTGGAAGATAATTAATGTAGATCAGGAGAGAGTTGACCCAGGATGAACTCTGCAGGGCTTCAGCATTAATAGCATTAATACTGAGAGGTTCTCATTTCTGCCCATCAACTACTACCCTTATGAACCTCTCAGAGAGAAATGATTTAATAATTTAGTAGACATTTCCAGCTATATCATAGCTGGAGATCTTGTGTAGTCGACCTTTCTGCCATAACATCTCAAAGACCCTTGGTATGTCAAGAGCAATTGCCCTAGAGAGGAAGCCTCTGTCGAGAGATTAGCTAATCCTATGATATAACTGTAAGCATGTCTGCTACAGATCTAGCAGAACGGAAACCATATTGCCGGTCACTAAGGTTATTATTGCTGATATGGTTGACTACTTCTTTATTTAATATAGATTCTAGCGGCTCGCTCATGAGGCACAGAGGATTATTGTTCTGTACTGAGAGAGGATTAGCCATCCCCCACATTCTTAAATACAGGGCAGTCTGATAAGATTTTCCAAGGTGTTAGGAAGGATTTCTCCTTAAGACAACGATTAAATAACGTTGTAAGTTTGGCCGCTAGTTCTGGTTGGAGCTTTTTCGGCACTACACTCACACACACACTCATATATATATATATATATATATATATATATATATATATATATATATATATATATATATATATGTTTCTTATCGATGAACAGAGGGTGTCGCTCAACTTTCACCCCCACTATGTTAAGTTCTCTTTACATATACTCCTGCGCCGAGTGTATTTATTCCTACACAATCGCATAATCTTACACCTTCAACCTACATGAATAATATTATTTCTTCTGTTCATGAATCCAGCCTTGCTGATTGGCTGAGAAGTATGCATTCTATAATTCTATTATTTACTTACTTCACATCTAAACGAACAGTTATAAAACAAGCCGCCATTTCTCTATGTACATACACTTCTATCGTTTTATTTCTATAATTCACGGAATTATTCCGTTTAGAATCTTTTAGCTTTTATTTTTTATTCGTGAAAATATTACACTGCAACAGTGAATCATTGACGATGCTATTACATTTAATCAACATAAACAGACACCCGAAATCATAAACAGCTACACGAACTTATTTCTGATACTCGGAGGGAAGGACAGTAAGAGATTGGGAGATACGGCGAGCGGGAATGAGACTATAAGAGATATAAACCGTGTGACAGTATTATTTAGGTCAGGCACGCATTATAAGTGTTTAATTGTTTTAGATTATAAAAAGTCCTATCTATATTGTATAATAAATTAAAAAAAATGTTCTGTTTAAATAATACAATGTTCTGCATATATTGGTAAAAGTAAATAAATTAGATGTTTTTTTTAACCTAAACTCCAGTATTGCCGATTTAAACTGCTTGGGAGTATATTGCAGGGAAGTAAAAACAAAAACAACAACAAAACATACATAAATAATTAAAGTTTACCGATACTAATAAAGGTTGCTTCTTTACCTACATGGCTCAATTTTTTAGTACTTATTTATATAAAAATTTCTACACAATAATTTAAATTAAAATACTTTTGCATTAATTCAACTGCTCTTTGTAAAAAAAGATATAGAAAGTAAAGTTGAGCCCATGCACTAACGTTAACATGCTAATTTTCCAAATAGTTTTTAGAGGTTAAATTCAAATTTCACAATGAATAAAGTAGTTTGGTGAAAGTACAGAATAGTTACAGAACACCTGGTAGTTCGATAATATAACTGGAAGCAACTGCATATACAATAATTTGTTTTTACAATTTAAAATCTTTGTGAGTTTATTCAACCTGTCCTATATCTCGGTAAGGCAATTCCCACCTCCAAAATTTATAATGCAATGATTATATCTATATTTTTGTAGGGGGAAGGATTTAGCGAGATAAATGACCGTTTGAATAAATTCACAATGATTAAATTTGTCATCGGAACAAAAAGTACTTTCAGTGGCGTCGTAGCTATCGTGTACTTTCACCTAACAATTAAGTAAACATAATGAATTGTAACAGAGAAAGAAAATTAAAACTGTAAGATGAAATTTACAATAAAAATTTAGTGGTCGACTTAATACTAAAAAAAAAGAAAGACCTGTTTCGTTCTGTCTAGACAATTTCCGGTCAGAGTAATACGAGCTTTCACGGGCTGATATTTTCCCTGTTAGACTGATCTTAATTTCTTAAAAAAATAATCTGAAATCACTTTTTTCTAATTAAACTGACAATTAAGGATGACATACTGCTTTTCTCTTCTTTTTACTGCTCGATCCCATTTGACTGGGGATCGACTTCTACTTGGGCTACTGCACTGTCCGAAAAATAAACAATTTTCATTATTTTAGCTGTTTGAAAGCTTTCCAATCGGATTGTATGCATCATCACGCTGGACTTAATTTTGGGTGTCAGTCTCTCTACAGAACTATTTTCGCATTTCAGATCAACTTGAGAGAATTTTCATGCAAGCAGAAATATTATGCGCGTTTTGCTTTTATATTGTTTTTACATATCCAACATTTTTTAACTTCTTTCCTTGGCAATTCATAACAACAATAAATTGCGGTTTAATATTATGCCATAACAACCAATCTAGCATTGTTACAAATATAATCGGCTTATTTCATTATGTCGTCTGACGAGAAGAATAACAAGATTTGCATTCTTTGAAACTCCGCAAAATAAGGACTTTTTAAATTGTTTTTGATGTATTGAGGTAACAATATATTTTGATTGTAAAGTTCAACGTTCAGTTTTTATTTTCTTTCTCTTGTAATAAGCTTTGCTCTCTATAGCGTAATGAGCTTTCTTATTCGGTTGGGATTAAATTATCTCTATATAAATACGGTTATTTATATTAGTTTGAAGTTTACCTTTGCGTATATCACGTAAACACTACACCTCTTTGGTTTCATTTATATATATATATATATATATATATATATATATACATATATATATATATATATACATATATATATATATATATAGCAGTAGAGTTCAGTTTCCTAGAAGTACATCCAATGAAACAACATGTGTCTTCCAAAAGAGTGCTCAATGAGTGAACAGAGCAGGTATATAAAATTTAGTCATACAAACATTAATGGCTACATATGTGCATACATGTTTCTGTAATCACCCGCGTTGGGGGATTACGTCTTCAGGCCAAGAATTACCGTCGAAAACTCTATAAATGTAAATAAAATATATATAAATAAATTTAATATGTATATATTTTAGATATATATATATATATATATATATATATATATATTCAAGTGTTACGATATCTTTTTTGTTTATTAAATTGTTGTATTAAAGAACAGAATAGTTAAAAACACCTGCCATTTCGGTATCAACAGTGCATAAGTACCCAGAAAGTGATTTTCAATAGCGTATTCAACTAAATCAATAACAAGCGGCACTTGAATGAATGTTTTATTTCATTGTTACTTCACCGTAATCACGTGATTAAAATTTCAGCAGAGAAAAAATTGAGAAGCAAAATCATAAGGAGGACCATGATTTGAATTAATAAATAACCTTAAGATTGGAAGCCAAAACTTATGTGATGCATATATGAACGAATCTCTGGCGGACGTTTTCGAAATTGACAGCCCCTCTAAATTCCATATCTTACAATGTATTCGCGTTAATATCATCTCATTTCAGATTATAACATTTTCTATAACTGTTATTCTAGGGCATCAAATTTCACTTAAATTGAACACGTACTTTTTGACGCGAAAAATTTGGCCGCAATATTTTTTTTCGGTGATTGCCCCAAAGTACGTGTTCAGTTTAGTATTAAACTGATCTACGACGATACAAGTAAAAACAAACATCCCCCACCCTCAATTTTACTTTTTTTTCTGAAAGTTAAGTTTATAACTGATGCGGAGAAAAAAAAACGTAAATTGTGGAATTTACAGGCGGATGAAATGTCCACCAAATCTCGTAATTAAAGAGAATGCGAGTAGCACCCTACATCAAATTGCCACCGAACCCAGGTTGATTGTGATTAGGCAAAAAGAAAAAAAAATTAGCAATGCTATTTTGACATCATAGCAACTATTTATTTTAAAACACATTTGTACACTCTAAACCTGACTCACGTCCAAATAAATTATCATTTTTATAACTTTTCATTCAGTTTATATCTGAATACATTTACGTCAGTTTTTTCGTTTTTTTTTTTTTTGTTAGTTTTTTTTTTACTTTCTTTGTCTGTCAAATAATTTGACCCGCTAAACTACAAATTTCACTTTATTACATTAGGTATATTGTTACCTTAGCACCAACTACAATATTTCCTTTGAACTGGCGACTTCTATAGGGTTTAGACTATGCTGAATAATGCAATTTATTTTAACTTTGGCGGAGACAAATAATTTTCGAGATATAATGGAATACATTATCCACCGTAATTCACTGTTCTACGCATGCGCGATAAAAAAGTGGAGTTCCCTCCGTACGACACTGCCAACCAACCCAATTTGTTTATAGCCTTTCCGAGTGTGTGGAACTTTGACAAATACTTGGACAGTCCCGCCCCTGATAAAATGGCGTGTCTTCAGAAACCCGTTCTTAACATTAGTACGTTGGGTACTGGCCACCACTACCAAACAATAATGATTTAGTGTATAAGCCGGAAGCCTTGTAAACTTGAAGTAAACATAAATATTAATAAAGTGACCCCAATCGAAAATTTAGTCTAAAATTTGTGTTCTTCTCTCTCTCTTTCTTTCTCTCTCTCTCTGTCTTTATATATATATATATATATATATATATATATATATATATATATATATATATATATATATATACCAGTCATCCATATACAGTAGTGTGCCACAGCTAATCTGTGCGACTAGACCAGAAACTACCTCATGCTACATTGGAAACTCGAACGCCGAATCCATAGTCAATGTTTCTCGTTACGCTATTTGGTTGCTTCTGAGAGTGTATGTGAAAATACAAGGCTAAACATTGTAAAAACGCCTAAGCCCTATTTGTTTAGACCAATAACATTGTTATTTTATTCTAGCGGCAGCTTGTTATTCGATTCCGAATAGGGTAAACTCAGAATATAAAGCATTTATTGTCATCCACCTACAGTACTGCTTCGCAGCAAGTCAGTGCGAATAGACTATACACTACTTTAAGCCAGCATTGAAACTTGACCACCGAGGCAACAGTCAGTGCACGCACACACACACACGCACATACACACACACACACCCTCCACACACACACACACACACATATATATATATATATATATATATAGCAGGTGAATGTTATTACTATTAGTAACTTTCAAGTTTTTTTTTATTTTTCTATTCAAATTTTCTACCTCAAACAAATCAGAGTGCCACTTTGAAGTAGGGGGCTACTACCTTACTACTTGGGACGTAAGTTGCAGGAGTATTATGAAGGGAGATGAACGCCAAGATGTCTGTCTACATTAAACTTGACTTCTGCATGTCAGTGCAGTTGGGAAAGCAGGATCACGGAAGTGAGTTCCAAAGTCTAGCAGTTCTGGGGAAGAAACTATTGGAGTAGAAGGTTTTCTTACACTTAGGGATCTCTACTGTGAAGGGGTGGAATTAAGTTGCTTGTTGGGTTGTCGGCGTTGTCCACGTCGAGGATGTACAAGTGCTTATAGTTCGTCAGACCATTCACTATTAAAGTACTTCTAGAACAGGGTGAGGGATGCAATATTTCGTCGATGGGACAGAGGCTGAAACCTAGATGACTGTTCAGGACCTACTCCAAAATGGATTAAACATCAGTATTTCTTAATAAAAATGAATATTATTGTTGAACTAAAATGAGATTGTGTTTATCATATATTTCATCAGATTAGATGCGAGCTGTTGATTCGTGATCAATTTTTTCGTTATTTTTGTGATAAAAGGAGTCGATTTTAATCTAAATTCCTGCGTTAATTCAACTGAAAATTTGCTAAATTAAAAATCATAGGCGATCAAACATTTTCGCCGATAAAATATAATATCGTGTTTTTGTTTAATCAACACTTACATTAAAATATCATTTATCAAACAAAATTTTTTTGTTACTTCGAGTTAAAAACGCACAAACACACAGAATGTCAAATAACACTAAGAACACACACATACACAGACTAGAAAACCCACACAAACATGCAAACTTATATATATATATATATATATATATATATATATATATATATATATAATTCGTAATTGCATGAAAATTAGATGCATTTTATTTATACTTATAATTTCGTATTCACTTTATATAAAGTATGACTTACACGTATTTTGTTGAGTAATAGAGCCAACTTAAAATAAATGTGTTCGAAAAAATCTATTCCAAAATATTTGTATGAAATAAAAAGGGACTACGGAACAAAAATAAATAAAGTCGGAATATTTAATATATGTCATAGTGATGATTATGATGATGATAATAATAATAATAATAATAATAATTCTATTAATAATAGTAATTACATTATTATTAATAATAATAATAATAATAATATGAGAAAGTTTTACCTTATTTTTAAATAAATTGCAAAAGATTCTTTTTAATATGAATATCAATACACACAAGAAAAAAAATATAGGCGCCTAGATACGTGTAATATAATGATTCCGAAGGCATAGTATTTAAAACCGTATTTTTTTACGGTAATTGTAATCAATCATGCGGAAAGCAACTAAATACCGAAATCTTATGTACAACGAGACACGAGAACAGCATCTTAGAAAAACAAAACTCGATCGTTGAAGTAAGCCGAAAACTACCTGACTTATAATTTCCCATCTCGAGCAAAAAAAAACAAAAAAAGAACAAAAACAAAAGGGAATGCCAAGTAGATGATATACTTTTCTACGCCTTGCAATCTCTTTCCTACAGAAGCTTCAACCAGTCAAAAATTGCCCCAAGTTTCTATATAAGGATACATCGAAACTCAAATTCCATCAATAAAACCTTATCCCAGAACCGTCCGCCTCTGGAAATTTATAGAGTGCTATTGCTATTCAGCTGACTGCATAGTGTTTTACAATCCAAAGTAAACAAAGTCTTGTTGAACCGCACCATAAATAATCAAATTCTATCAAATTCTCCCACAATGGATCAGAACACTGTCGTCTCAGTGTCTAATTTACAATCACTAATCCTTATACTCGAGTGGCCTTCAGGTTTTGAGAAGTAGGGACACCTTAAACAAATTAATTCAAATATATTATGTAAGAACAAGAAGAAATATATTCATCAAAACGTTTTCTACAAATGGTGAGGCGGACATCCAAACAGATTAGGTATGAAACTCTTGGTAACAGAATGAACCAATATCGTAAGATCTGAACACTAATTTTATAAATAACAAGCACTTAAGCTCGGTTTTGATCGTGCCGTATGTGCTGTTCATGAGTAAATGTGCATATGTATAAACATAAATTAAGGTGCATATGTCTATAAATAAATAATGTGTATATGTATAAACATAGATTGATGTGTATATCTATATATATATATATATAAAAATTAATGTGTATATGTATATGTATAATTAATGTGCATATGTATATTTATAAATCAATGTGTATATGTATATGTATATGTATAAATCAATGTGCATATGTATATGTATAAATTAATGTGTATATGCAAATGTGTAAATCAATGTGCATATGTATATATATATAAATTAATGTGCATTTGTATATGTATACATTAATGTACATATGCATATATATAAATTAATGTGATTTTGTATATGCATACATTAATGTGGTTATGCATATATATAAATTAATGTGCATATGTATAAATTAATGTGCTTATGTATATGTATAAATTCATGGGCATATGTATATAAATATATTAATGTGCATATGTATATGCATAAATTAATTTGCATATGGATATGTATAAATTAATGGGCATATGTATATATATATATACATCATGTGCATGGTTATATATATATATATATATATATATATATATATATATATATATAAATTAATGTACATATGTATATGCATAAATTCAAATGCATATGTATATGTATGAAGTAAAGTTCATATGTATATGTATAAGTTAATGTGCATATGTATGTATATAAATTAATGTGCATATGTATATGTATAATTTTATGTGAATATGTATAAACAAAAATCAATGTGCATATGTATATGAATAAATTAATATGCATATGTATATGTATAAAGTAATGTTCATATGTATATGTATAAATTAATGTGCATATGTATATATATATATATAAATTAATGTGCATATGTATATATATATATATATAAATTAATGTGCACATATATATGTATAAATTAAGAGGCATATGTATATTTATAAATTAATATGCATATTTATATTTATAAATTAATATGCATATGTATATTTATAAATTAATGAGCATATGTATATATATATATATATAAAATTATGTGCATGTGTATGTTTATAAATTAATGAGCATATGTATATATACAAATATATGTGTATACGTATATATATATATATACAAATTAATGTGCATATGTATATGCATAAGTTTATGTGCATATGTATATACATAAATTAATATGTATAGTTCTATATATATATATATATATAGATTAATGACCATATGTATATATATATGTATATATAAATTAATGTGCATATGTATATATATAAATTAATGTGCATATGTATATATATACTTATATATATATATATATATATGATTTAATGCGCATATGTATAAATTAATAAGTTTGTGTCATGTCCATGACCACATGTGTATTTTCAAGTGTGTAGATGCAAAATTCGCGGAGACGTTTTGTAGAGTCTGCAAAAGTCAACTCTTTCAGGTTTGTCTTCTTGGCAGCCAAATTATCGACTCAAAACTTATTAAAAAGCTTGCTGTATTTGAGAATACTGTTATGCAAAATTTCAAAATTGAAAACCCCAAATTAGCTGAATAGTTCGCTAGAGACCACAGGACTCAAATCCTTAAAACATTAAGCCCTTGGCAGCAAAATTTCCGGTCCAAAACCAATTAGAAATCTAGCTGTATATGAATACACTTTATATAAAATTTCGTTTTCCAGACCTAAAATTGGCTGAGTAATTTAGTAGAGCCCGCAGAGGGCAATTGTTTTTAACTTTGACGAAATGTTGCCCCCTTAACATTAATTTTCTGTACTTCAAATAAATGCAAAAAGGTTGATCCATGTCCAAGTAACCTACAACTTTAAGTTCAAGTGTTTAGACCCAAAATTGGTTGATGAGTTTAGTAGAGTTTTCATAGGTCAAATCGTTGAACTTTGATCCTCTTGACAGCCAAATTTCCCAGCGAGAACCGATTTAAAAGATCTCCCATATGTCAATACCCCTTATGTCAAATAACGAGTCTGTAGACTGAAAATTGACAGTTTGGCAGGGAAATGTACACAAAGGCCCACAAAGACAATTTCACTTTTATAGATATATAGATTTCATTTTGTCACCGTTAATATTAATTAATATTAATAATATTAATAATTAATATTAATATTAACGTTTTTGGAATTCTTTAGATGTCCATTGATTACTCGTATTATTTGGACTCCTCGGACAATTGTTTTCATGTTAGTAAGCCCGTGATGTAGTAAATAAAATGAATTAATTTAATTCAGTTACAGTTATGCTACGTTACGCACTTCCTTTCAGCAAAGTGTCAATTTTTCAAGCGACACTAAAATACAATTTCGAATTACTTGAGATTTGTATTATACCCAAGCATGACTGACGAGAGGGGGGCGTGTTACGCACGTGAATTAAATAATTATCCTGTTTTGTAGAAATATTTCAAACTTCGACAAAAAAAATCTGGTTCGACGAAATACACTTAGAGAAGGTAGGGGTTTACATCAGTCGAAACGTTGTAAAAATAACAGAGAGAATAGTAGTCCGAAAGATGTAAATAATAAGAACGGAAGAATACGTTTCATATTTTATCAGTTCTTGTAAGGCCCAATATGCATGTCACGTGATTAGCATTTTTGTCGCTTCCGTCGTCTATCTGTCGTCCATGTTTGTGGAGTCATTGAAACGTGCATTACTACAATCGACTGCGCCGCGAAATTAAAAGCCGAAAGAAAATTGGATACAGATGTTACGGATGGTCTTCTTTCCAAGTTTTTATTTTTAAATATAGTTTTCTCCTATTGTTTGCCATAAATAATAATAAAATAATATAAAATTGCATTTAAAAGAAATTAATCATGTGGTATGTTTTATAAACTATTTTTCTCATTATATTTTATTGTTTTTTTTTATCATGAATAAATTTATTTTCAAATGATCAGCATTCAATTGTTGACAAATCTGCCTTTATTTTAATTTTATTTCAAACTCTCTTCCACATTTAATATTCTCTAGAATCATTTTAAATTGTCGAAAGAAGGAAATGGGATCAGATTAAAAACACATTTTTTCTCTAATGATCAACTTCAGAAACTTCTTTTTTTTTTTTTTTGAGAAGGTCATTTTGAGATTGTATAGAAAATAGGTTCCTCTCGTCCACTGTTATTCTATTCAAATTTCTTCCTTCTAATAGAACTCTTTTCCTCTTCTCTGTATTATGGGTTTGCTAAAGAAACAAAAATTACTTCCGTCTTGGGTGAAGATTCTGATGATTAACAAAGTTTTTTTAGTAGTCTGAAATATTTGACGCGTTGTAGCACGTATGGTTAGATTGCCATCAGTTCTAAACCTTAGTCTAAAGAGCTGTATTTAAATAATCGTAAGCGATGTGAGTAAAGTATTGCAATAATAGTTTTCAGTCATCCAGTGGCGTGCTCTAACGCTCTTCAATTGAAATTCAAATTTCTAGGAACGTTACAATCGTTAATGAATATTCAGAAACCGTTCCGAACGCAAAAACTCAGAATTTATATATATATATATATATATATATATATATATATATATATATATATATATATATATATATATAACTACTTCATTTATTCACATAAATTTAATATGTAGCTTAATCGCCATATATATTTTATAAATTATTATATATATATATATATATATATATTGTTTTTATTCTTCCATAATAATTCTAGTATTAATATTATATCCACAAACACCCCCATATATATATATATATATATATATATATATATATATATATATATATATATATATATATATATATATATATATATATGGGAGGTGTTTGTGGATATAATGTTAATACTAGAATTATTATGGAAGAATAAAAACAATTAATAAATCAATTGATACAGGAGTTAAGTTGCAAATATTTTGAACTAAGTTTTATACTCTTGATCTTAATCATCCGAGCCCGGTCTGTTTAGTAATGGTATGGTAATTCGCATCTAATCTTTAAATGTTAAACCATAAAACTTTGGATTTGGATTTGTAGCAGCTATCATCCTAACAACAGACTGCATCAAAAACCATCGCAGTCTATTTTGCATGGATTACCACGCCCAATTACAGCGCTGTTGACCAACTTATTGTGTGCCCCTCATTTTTGGTTGCCAAAGTCTTCTACGGCTCGCCAAAACGTTTGACGAGCCACCAGAGAAATGGAGGATACAATATCGCGAATAAGTTTTGTTGTGGTGGCAACCACTTATTTGCATATGCGAATAACATAACACTATAAATGGCAAGCCTAGGTTGGCCTTGGTGTGTCTTACTCAAATGCCACCAGAAGTGACGCCGAAGAGCGTACATGTCCTCCCACCAAGACTCTCTGACTCGACACCGTCATTTGTACATATTGTAAATATACCTTTTCTTTAATACACTTATTATTGCGTTATCTTGTTGTTTGCGTCTTCATTGTATTTCCTTACTAATTATTGTTCAACCTTGCAACCACAACAAGTTTTCAATCTTTTCGGGGAGTTTCATGCCCAAACAACTGGACGCGTCGTTGAACAAAAATGAACAGGAGCGAGAGTACGTTTGGATTTTGGCGGAGATTAAAAGCCGCTCAAAATACGTAGGAATGATCCTATAAAAATACCGTATTTTCGTTATTTTTTAAGTTGTATTTCTACTTCCATCGATGTTACTCACATATAGCCTTCATTAAAAGTGGTACCTTCTGGATTAGAAGTTATATTATTTTGTACCTGATGTGACATTAATTTACGGCGAATAATCTCACCTTTGTTGGAATATAAAATTATTTTCAAAGATTATGTAACAAAAATGATACAATGACATAAATATTGAAGATTTAGTCGGAATATTCACTTAACAAGGGATTTTAGTAAAAAGATGCACGGGTTACAATTATGTAGAATTTTAAATAGGTATATATTGCATCTGTCTCATTACATTTAAACTTAGATCCATCTGGCATTTGGAGATTTGTATAAAGGATGTAATTATATATAACTAAGTTGGGTGCACGGTGTTGCCTTGGTGTTTTGAGGTGTGCGTTGAGCTAATAAAAAGAGTATACAGGCAGGTTCGAAAAAATACTGTGAAGGAGGAAAAGAACGTGACAAAAACGTGACGTCTTTGCTGTTGCGCACATCACCAAACCATAGTGTTGAATGGCCACTCAATCGAACACAGGGGATATTTTTCGAAAATATCGGCATAAAAGCGACCCCTCCCTTAAGTAAAGTGCCCATTTGATGGTGAAGCAATTAATGTTTTAAGCCAATATTTCGATATTTGTCGTTCGGAGTTTCGAACTTAAAAGCGATTCCAATCCAGTGAAAATCCATCGCCTCTATTGACAGTTTAAGGCAGATAGATTACATACATACATTTAAACAGACAACTGATATTTATATTATACAAGATGATGATAGTTAATAAATCCAATTAGTATTTTATTCATTCATTCAAGTGGTGTCTGGCTTGGTAGAGACATTCATAGCCCCTACTTATCACGCTCGCTCGAGTCATTCATGAATTAATCGTTGCTCATCATTCCGAATATTTTTAAAATGTATGCTTAATCTCAGATTTAAATATTGAAAATGTGTTAAACAATATAACCCCCCCCCCCATTTATAAAGAACTTGGAAGAACCCAACAATTATATGTGTAAAAAAAAGATATATTAAAATTGGGATATGCTAAATCTATATGCTAAGTAAATAATTCTCAATCGATAAATAATTTATAATAACATTTATCATCATATTAGCATTACATTTTTTTTAATAATTAATATTATATGATTTTATATTTTACTAAATTATCACGAAAATATTAAGTATCAATTTTTCATAAAATACAGTTATACATATTCTATAAATAGTAGTTAACTATAAATGCAAATATATATTTTTCAAATAGACTAACCTATTTATCCAATCATAAGTGTTCTGGCTAAATTATTCATTTAGTTATGTATATATATATATATATATATATATATATATATATATATATATATATATATATATATGGATATATATATATGGATATATATATAGGGTGTCCACAAAGTCTGGCTACTTAATGTGGCCAGACTTTGTGAGCACCATGTAGATTATGTAGGCAAACTTTGTGGACCCCTTTAGATTATGTATCCAGACTTTGTGGGCATCCTTTAGATTATGTATCAAGACTTTGTGGGCACCCGGTAGATTATGCAGCCAGACTTTGTGGACACCCTATATATTACACAGCCAGACTTTGTGGACACCCTTAAGATTATGTAGCCAGATTTTATGGGCACCCTGTAGATTATGCAGCCAGACTTTGTGGACACCCTGTATATATATATATATATATATATATATATATATATATATATATATATATATATATATATATATATATATCAATGAGTTCGATCTGTAAAAAGCATGATTATATATATATATATATATATATATATATATATATATATATAATATATATGTGTGTGTGTATGTGCGCGCGTGTATGTTTGTCTAATATATTTATTCCATATGGTCGATAATAAGGCCTAAAATTTTAAATATTATCTAGAGCGATGCAACTACATTTTTAACATTTGTTTATTTTTGTAAACTATTCTACATTGACGTCATTTTATTGCAAGATTTTAAGGCCTTAAGGTTTCAAGTTTAACCTACCAGAATATTTTAACTCATAGTTCACGATTTTTATTTGTATTGCGCGTTATTCTTCTATTTTGGACATGTTTTACAAGGATATTGTCTAGTATTTCGATCAATGATAGAATTTACTTTGATTTTTTTTGTTTTTTTATAACGTTAAAACTTTATAAACTTATACGTTCCCAAATACTATTTCTATCCACAGTGTTTTATTTAAGAACTGGGTTTGATATTAAACCGTTAATTCTTGAGCATAAATTTGTAATCCTACCAGTTAATTACGGTTCTACTGTGTGTGGAAATTCCAATAAAACTATCTAAATTAAAAAGTGCATATGAAATCAAAAATAAAATAAAGATATTGTGCAACTTGAATTTACACTTGAAAATAAAAACTATTTAAAAATAGCGCGGTATCAAAGATGCATAAGCACCAAAAATTATTATAAAATAAATTAAAACAAAAATGGCTTTTTATTTTTAATACCTTTACATCCACAAAAGTTATTTTTAAATTAAAAATAAAAATATTTTCATCTTTTTAGAAATTGATTTTTTTTAAACATGTTCTAAAATTAAGTTTTATTGGCCCTTTGGTTAAAATGAACGTCTACGCCTTATATGTTTCAAGATGGCGTTAAGTTTAGACTCTTAGATAGCCAAGTGCAGGGAATGCTTATTACCGATATAATTTTGTCCTAAGCCTCTCCTAAATGTAATTATATTAAAAAGACACCACAAATGCTCTGGTATCCATTCGCCTTTTCTAACTTACTTCATCGCACTTTTATAAAGAAAAGTGTTTTCCTTTTAAAAATAAAACGGTAAAGTTGTATGGACACTATTTCTTTGTTTTACTTGATCCAGCCAATAAAAAAGGATGTGTATTAATAAGAACGAGTTGGTACGGTCTCACTAACCGAATCAGTGTATCTTGTTTGTATCCACTTTAACGTTTACTCCCACGTTGAGGACCTTACGCCTAATTCATTATAAATTAGTATGTTATTCATTCATTCAAATGGTGTCCTTCTTGGTAGCGGCATTAATAGCCACTACTTATCACGCTGGCTCGAGGCATTCATGAATTCATGTTTGCTCATCATTCCGAATTTATAATGAATGAATGAATTACATACTAATTTATAATGAATTAGGCGCAAGGTCATAAACGTGTGAGTAAACGTTAAAATGGATAAAAAACAAGATACAATGATTCGGTTAGTGAGACCGTACCAACTCATTCTTATTAATTTCTCCATAAGACGTAAAACCGCATTTTGTAGAAAATGACACAGGAAAACATGGCTTTTTTAACCGTACACCATATTCCCCTTAATCTAACTTCAGTTCATTTTTGCTCTTTGGATAATTAAGTTTAAAGGAGAACATCCATTAGAAACAGGTAAGTGACAAATAGAAACGAAGTACATTTATTGCATTTAGCTGACATTAAAACCTTCATTGGTATATATCAAATGTACATGGAACAATATGAGGAATATACATTTATTTACAATTGTTAATGTCGTCTGTATTACATATAGAATTAAAGAAAATTAAAATAAGGCAGAGACTATTACTGAATCGAGCGAATATATACATATTAACAGTGTATAATTTTGTCTCTCTGAAGCAAAGATGACGGAATTATATCAAAGAATTGTACTATAGTATTATTCTCATAATCAACTTAGTTCACTTTATTGTTTGAAACTAATATGATATACTTGAAAATTAAATTTAGGGGTTTATGTAGCATCTGTTCAGTTGCCATTAAAATATAGTAAAATCCTTACCTTCTTATTGAGTTAAGAGTTTGATAACAAAGCAAGTGATTGTCGCAATTTAGTTTATTTTTTAACCTGCCACTCAGATGTGTATGTGTGTATAAGTGTCACTTCAGCCTCACCAGTTGGGAGGACGTTGCTCTGCAGAGGGGCATCTGGAGAAGGATGGCCTGTGAAGGCACGCTTCACTCAGAACAGGACCTCCCGAGACGCAGAGAGGAGGAGGAGGAAGCAGAGAAAGGAGAGATCTATTACCCACACAGCTCCTTCCACCTCTTCACTACGCAGTCAACCACCCACTCATGCCTCCACTGCCATAAAGTCTGCGGGTCAAGGATCGGCCTCCACAGCCATCTAAGGACCCACAAATGACCAGGTTCAATCTCACCAATGGGAAACAATCATATTCGTCACGAGTGATTGACAATGATGCTTATGATGATGCGTGCGTAAACCATACCACATGCGGAAACATATTACTATTGTTAAAGACAATTGACTAAGATTTCATATAAAAATATATACACTGCCTAAATTGACTATTAAACTTACTAGCACATAGTGATTTGCATAAGGTTTTTATTAACACAACACACACACAATACTGTTAATATAAAGGTTAAACGACGGGTAACAAAGAGAAGCAACAAATAGCATGAAATACTATGATCGGCATCTGTAAATGTGTAAAAGCCAAAGGATTAGATATAAAACTAGAGGCCACGACATCATTACCTACATACTAAAGCAAAACACAGATGAGTCAGTCACTTTTACTAAATTTACAGAGAACAGGCATGTATTAATAGCGACAGAATAGAGCCCAAGGCACTGAAAAAAGAGCAAAAATCCGATATAGAGAATACTTCAATAGATGACTGGGATTTACGTGATAACGACTAGCCAGGAAAAACATCTTCTGAAAAGAAAAGAAAAAACAGTCACTCTTAAATGAATGGTCTGTAGACCTGATTATTCTGCTGAATATGCTACTGCTGCTATTGATGCTGCTACTGCTGGTGATGATGACTACGACCGCGACGACGATGATGATGATGATGATGATGACGACGACGATGACGACGATGATGATGATGATGATGATGATGATGATGTTGATGATGATGATGGTGGTGGTGGTGGTGATGATAATGATGATAATGATGATGGTGATGATGATGATGATGATGATGATGGTGGTGGTGGTGGTGGTGGTGGTGATGATGAATTTTTTTCTCATGGAGATTTTTTCTGCAATTTTCAAATCGGACGGGTTCTCAAATATTTTCATTTTGAAAAGTTGAAAACCATTATGATTATGAAATGTATGTATTTTATTCCCTTTTTTTAAAATATTTTTTCTTTCATCTCTTTCTCCCCCCCCCCATGTCTCTCTTTGTCTCAATCAATCTTCATCGTCACTTAGAGATTATTATTTTATTGACTTTGGCAAGCATCTACCCTGTTCGTTATTCTTGAGAAAAACATCAAAGGAAACATTAAAAATAGATAATATCGTGATTTATTTTAGTTTAAGCTGATAACTATCGATTATTTTGTTTCCTTATACTTATTATCTAAAATTCATAAAAAAATAAATTTCTATCGAGAAATCTGATGAATAAGCGACGGATATGAAACGATTGTTTATTTCACAAACTTTTCTTTTAATACTTATTTACGAACTTTTTCTTGCTATTTGTATGGCCACTTTTTATATAAATACTAGGAGGCGATCCGCCGTTGCCTGGTCGAAAGATACGCTTATATATTATATCTTAATTTGCGCCGATTTTGCAAACATGTTTTTAATGGCAATTCGCGTTTAATTATTTTATTGCACTTAATATAAAGAAATAGTACAAAATAATAACAGTGAAAATAAAAATGATGCGCGCTATTGGTTTGTATCCGAACCAATATATATATATATATATATATATATATATATATATATATATATATATATATATATACATATGTGTGTGTGCATCTATATATATATATATATATATATATATATTTATATATGTGTGTGTATATATAGCCTAATTTATCATTATTTAAACGTAACCGTATTTGTTAGCGTATAACCTACATCAATACGTATATAAATACGGCAAAAATAACGTTGTTTAATCCATAACGTTTAATTTGCGTATGCGGAGAAAGAACACGTATCGCTAATTACGCCTGGATGAGGTCAATGTATTTTTTTTTCGAATTCTACCCCTGATCATCTATTTTAACGGCTTCAAATCAAATGTAAAGTGTACTATAAGTCAAAATACACTATATATCAAATGTCGACTCTGTAGACTAAATATTAAGAGAGGAGTTTGGTAGAAACCTTTTGCACATATACCGCCAAAGTGACATATATATATATATATATATATATATATATATATATATATATATATATATATATATATATATATACTCTGTAGAAATATATTTTCTTATAATATATATCATCCTTGTTTAAGAAGCTCAATTTCATTGCAGGACAATATAGTGTATAAATGACAAAAATAATATATTCCAAAAATTCATGATGTTGGCCATCTTATTATTTATCTCTTTTATTAAACTGACATTTACAATTCTTTACAGTATCTGTTTCGTAGAGCAAAATTAATCACTTTATTATTCTATGAATCACTGAAGCTTTTATGCCCTTAACTCATCAGAAGAAATAGAAACAATCAATCCGTCAAAAGTGTGATTTTACATTAATAAAATCCCAAAATCGGAAGAAAAGCTGCAAATACCTTTAATATGTTTCCATTGCGCCGTTTTGAAATTCAGTATATATATATATATATATATATATATATATATATATATATATATATAGAGAGAGAGAGAGAGAGAGAGAGAGAGAGAGGGGAGTTTGGTAGAGACATTTTTACACATACACCGAAAAAGTGACATATATATATATATATATATATATATATATATATATATATGTCACTTTTTCGGTGTATGTGTAAAAATGTCTCTACCAAACTCCCCTCTCTCTATATATATACATATATGTATATATATATATATATATAGTAATCTACATAGCGTACTGTTTCGCTGTTTTACAGCTCATCAGTGCGGCTAGATAGGCAACTGCCTCAAGCCATGATCGAAACTCGACCTCCCAAATGACAGTCCAAGCTTCTCACCATAGCTGAATACGGCTGATGCAGTGTGGGTAATGAATTAACGATGTTTTGACATCGTCCAAATGCCTCCACGCGATTTGTTTGCACAAAGAGTATCGCTTAATACGCTAATGGCAATTTGTATATCACTTCCCAATAAACTCAACCCAAGATAGGCTCCAAGCATCATATATATATATATATACATATATATATATATATATATATATATATATATGCATATATATATATATATATATATATATATATGGAAAATAGCAAGCTCAAATTATATATATATATATATATATATATATATATATATATATATATAATTTGAGCTTGCTATTTTCCAAAGGTAGGTTAACCAGTGAATTATAACGAGATTCATACGAGAGTACTCAATACAGAAGTAGAGCAAGTTACATTTGTCTTTACATAAGCAGTAGTTTGTTGCTCCACAGTGATGAGCATGGTTCGTTCTACCAGTATTTACCATCTAGAGACCTCATCAGCCAACAACCCTTATTTTCGAAAACGGAATCCCGTTTTCGAAAATAAGGGTTGTTGGCTGATGAGGTCTCTAGATGGTAAATACTGGTAGAACGAACCATGCTCATCACTGTGGAGCAACAAACTACTGCTTATGTAAAGACAAATGTATATATATATATATATATATATATATATATATATATATATATATATATATATATGTACGGTGTTTTTTAAGGCTTCGCAATGGAGGAATGTACTGTCGATGTAGAACAAAAACTATCCAAAAATATTGTTATTACAAAAGTTGTTTTCTTATTAAATATTCTGTTAGCCGGTCTCTGAAATGAATGTCTACAAATTCATACATGTAAAAGAATCTACTTTGAGTTGTTGGAGCTCATCGTCCAAATACACCATCTTCGCTATATGATTGTCATTTCGTGTACAAGCATTAATAGTGGGATTCCTATAGTGTATTGAAAATTAATCTATAGAATTACCTATTATAATAATATTTTTTTTATAAACAATAAATATCGGAGAGTTTGCCTTTGGAATTTCATATCTCTTTTATGTTTATAATAATATGAAACCGTATGAAGCAATAATATTACACAGGTCGATATACCATGAACAGAAAAATAAAACGAACACTAGCGGTGAAAGTTTACACATTGGGATGAAATATGAATCTCCCCTGTGATTTGCGGTTGAATTAATAAACGCAGATGTATATTTCTAACCAATTAAACGCGTCTGTGTAAAATTATAAAGTTTTTTTTATTGAAACCGCTTTTACATTGATAACTTTATAGTTTTTACTCGACATTCGAGACGTTCGAGCTTACACAGGTTCGAAATTTAATTGATCTTCAGTTAAATCGGGTGAATTTTAGTTACGGTTTATTTCTCATATAAAAACTCATAGTGTCCAGTAGTATTATGTCTTGTTAATAAGACTGAAAATCGATTCTCACAACAATATGAGTACGACTTATCCCTTACAACAAGAACTGTTCTTAAATAATATGAAACATTTTAATATCGAGTAAACAAAAAAAAAAAAAACGAAAATCTAGTGCCTCTCTTCTCATGACAAAATGCCATAGTGTCTAATTGTTGAAAATAGGTTAATTATCTTCGATATTTGCTTCTCTACCTAAAATTTCTCTTTCCTTGTATAAAGTCTAATTCTCTGAGAATATAGTCAATATTCGAACACGTGTTTGCACTCGCTTGGGTGCGATATATATAAGTACGTTTATTGAATTCACCAAAGTAGTTATTGCTTAATGAAATTGCCTGTGTGTGTGTCTGTGTTTATACATTTCACTACCAAAATAGTCTATCAATTTTCGGTCTACAGGCTCGAGATTTGACATAAGGGGTATTTAGATGTGGGAAAATATTTTTAATCGGTTTTCGGTCAGGCATTTTATGTTAAGTCGTCAAAGTTCAACGATTCGACATTTACACAACTCTACCACACTCCATCGCCAATCTTCGGTCTAACCACTTGAAAATTTACATATAGGTTACTTGGACATGGACCTATTTTTTTAAAATTTGATATGAGCCCAGAACAATAAATGTTAAGTTGGTTAAAATTGGGGCTAAAGTTTTAAAACAAAAAATTACCTCTGCGGTTTCTACCAAATTACCCAGCCAATTGTTGGTCTAAACATTTGAAATTAAGGGTATTCAGTGATACGGCAAGGTTTTTAATCGGTTTTGGTTAAAAATTAGAGCTGTCAAGACGGGGAAGTTTTAAACAGTTTACCTTTGCGGTCCCTAGCAAACTATTCAGCCATTTTTTTTTAGTCTAAACATTTGAAATTTTACATAACGGCTATTCAGACAAGCGGCAAGCATTATACTCAGTTTTCGGGCGAAAATTTGGGTGCCAAAAGGTCAAAGTAAAAAGAGTTGATCTTTGCAGATTCTACCGAACTCCTCCGCCAATCTGGGGTCTAAACACTATAAATTTTTGATGTAAGTTCCTTTCACATAAGTCAATTATTTTTATTTTGATTTGAGAACAAAACAATAAATATTTACTGGTCAAATTTGGGGCCAAAGTAAAAAAAAAAAACTATCTCTGTGGTCTCTGCCAAAATACTCAGACAATTTTTGGTCTAAAGATTTAAAATTTTACATGACAGGTATTCACGCATAGGACAAGTTATAAAGAGTATGTAGAGCCTAAGCAAAGCCAGAAGGGGGACCGTTTTTTGGGGTCACCTTGTATATATAAGAATGATATTGTAGTTAGATTTAAGCTTTTTTCTCAAAGTGAAAGGTGATGTGTTTTAAGGCTATCATCATGAAAACATACAGAAGTACACTGTTGAGTACGACACAAGCGGAATAGGATAATGATGATGATATTGAATGATTTCAATGATATTCAATAATAAATAAATAATATAATATATTGTGTCGCAACAAGATGGTAATTTGTGTAAAGTTAAAAAATGTTCGAGGTATTTCTCTTTGGAAAAGGAAGAAAAGGAACACACACGCACACACATACACACACATGTATATATATATATATATATATATATATTTAAAGTGATGGTTGTGTAGTTCCAACGAGAGAAAAAATGTATATTTAAAAGAGTGTAGCCATCAACAATTGTGGGTTTTTTTAAAGGTTTCCATCATATTTTTATTTTAAAATATTTTTATAACGCGTTTCGAGCTTAGGGTGTGCTCTCTTCAGATGTTTTCGTAAAAAGTTAACTCCCATTTTAAAGAAAAACTTTTTACGAAAACATCTGAAGAGAGCACACCCTAAGCTCGAAACGCGTTATAAAAATATATTAAAATAAAAATATGATGAAAACTTTAAAAAAAACCCCACAATTGTTGATGGCTACACTCTTTTAAATATATATATATATATATATAAATATATATATATAAATATATATATATATAAATATATATATATATATAAATATATATATAAATATATATATATATATATATATAGAGAGAGAGAGAGAGAGAGAGAGAGAGTCAGAGAGAGAGATGTTTTTAAGAGACTGTTTTACTGGGTTCGTATAATTCAGTAAATTTTCATATACCAATAAGTTTTAAGCCAAAGCGAGATGATTAAAAAGCAAGCTACAAAATTATCATATTTCATAATTGAGTATTAATATACTGTATTAATGAGACCAAGACTTCAAAAAGGAATTGATAGCAACAGAAAGTGCGTTTCCTCTTAAGTTACAATTGTTTCAATAACAGTTGGGCAATTTCAAGCATTATGGCGTTTGAAAATGTTTCACATAACCAGCATTTCTTAAAACTTCTTGAATAAAAAACACTTTGACAGTAGAACATTGTTAAAAGAAAACTCCCTTAACGGAAATGAACCATGTGAAAACATTTACCCTGGAGGCACCCTCCGTCAAAAGCCCATTAAAATATTAATATATCACCTAATTTCCGTATCCTTATTTAAAAACCAGTCATAATAAGTTTCCACAAAAACCAGTAGCCATTTAAAATCTTTTAAAAATACTATTCATTGAATTGCTAAATTAGATTTCTATGTTTCTTTATTTCACATAATTAATTTTTAAAAAAGTAATCGATACTTTGTAAACATTGATGCCACACATGAGCGAATACGAAACTAAAAATTAACTGTAACGTTATAGCAAGGGTGTTCTCACCATATTATAAATATAGAAATAAAATTTAAAAAATCCTTTGACCGCATGCCGGCAACAGCCGGCCCATTCTCATCATCTTTACACGCCCATTTTCTTCGACACTCACTTTGCTCTCCCCAGACCATGTCGTCCACTTTTCCTCTTTGTTTCCTGTACTTCTCGCGCACGCTACCTAATTTGCATATGCACTTTCTTCGGCTACCGCTTCTTCTCATGTCTTCGCAAGCCTCTAATCATTCGCTGCTGCTGATATTTTACTACGCGCTCAGATAAAGTATTTTCCAATTCAAGTACGACACAAGCAAATTATATCTGAAACATTCTCTTATTATGTGCTATAAACAAAAACAAAAAAATGATCCTAAGCCAATTAAATTGGTCAAACATAGTCGATAAAAAAACAAACTTTATATTCATTACCTAAAAACAAACGTAACTTTGTCCCGAGATAATTCAACTTATATTTAAATTTCATGTTATAATACAGGGGTGTTTAACAACTAGGCATTATCGAAGATTGAACTCCGGCGTCCTGGCTCATAAGCCAACACATCAACCATTATTTACATTAATTGTTCGATTTTATTTTAAGCGTTAGGCAGGTTAGAGAATAGGGTCAGCTTTCTTGTGGAAACCGAAGACTTTGGGTGAAAAAGATTCTCTTGAAATCGCATCCGTTTATTAATTAGGAAACTGGAAAAGAAAAGTGCATCTGAGAATCTGGATCTTTTGTTGCGGACTATGATTTATTCACACGGTCTTGACGACATCTCTTATTTGCCTAATCACTGCTTTCCTCAAAGTTTGTCCACTCATGTCCAACTCAGTCCAATCTCTTTACCTGACGCGTGCAATTACTAACGGCAGCTTGCATTTCCATTTCCCTCAACAGATTTAGATACTTCGCACGTTCTTATAATTAGTTTTCTGTATTTTGACACTTTATAAACTAGTGAAAATGTTCAGCTAGACATTGCTGAAGAGTTAGGAATGCATAATGAGTTTAATGCACACCGAGTGCCAAATGATGGCGGTTTCAGTCTTTCAAAATGTATACCGTGTATTTCGGCGTATAAGTCAGATAAAACGACGAACAGACTTGGAGAAAACTTTCATAAATTTATCACATATCGGCTGTAAAAGACGACAGGTAGATCATCAAACCGTGTTGTTTAAGCCAAGGCTAGGGATTGCAACACCCGGTATCTTATGAAGTATTGGTTTTTGTAAAGATGTTTTTTTTTTAACTTTAAGGATCGCATTTTACGCCGAAATATACGGCATATATGTCCATGCATTTTGCAAGATGAAAACGTCTTAACTCTTTCTCGTGGAAAAAATTACCCTTGTAAGGAATGTACGCAGCTTCGCGATTGAATATAATAATTCATAAGGCACCAGCATTTGGGAGAGTTAGGAGCCGCTGCTTGATACTTTCATAGCTCTTTGTAAACCGTTTACATAGAAAAATATAAATATTCAAAAGTATTCTATACTTAACATATTGCGGGAAAAGATATTAAGCTAACAACATATAAATGCGTCAATGCGACGATGATTATATGTGCTGGCGGTTGAGTCATTTAGACGTCTCTGTGATGTTGGATCATTGATAAGTATAATATATTAGGACTTTATCTTGGCTATATACTCTATATCGCATTTTTTTTTACTTTATTTGATAAATAGAAAGGAAACAATAGTTTTACTCTTGTCGAACTGATTGTGTGTTGTTGGAACAGGTCTGCACATCCAGGCGTTAATTTCACTCTTTGAGTAAGAGTCCGTCCATTATTAATCGTCTAAAGCGCTTGTACCGGCAATTCCCAGGAGATTCCTTATGCATATTTATAAACCATACTGCACTTGCGATGGTACACTTGCTTTCCAAAAGCTCACGTAATATTGTGTGTGTAGACGTGGTAAATGGAAATAAAATTTGAAACGTACGTTTTAAGAATCCTTATACAATTACTCATGATCGCGTGATCACCGATGTTGTTAAAATTTGATATAAACCTGTTTTTACAATATAATGCATCGAACAAAGTATTATGGTATCTATTCTATGCAGAGTTAAGGATAATTAGGGTTACACTTGCATTCGTGACCATAATAGTTTTCTCGGAAAGTACTGGACCAATCAAAAGGAATTTTGTATGGATCTTTGGAGGGACATTGTGCAACAAAATAAATACTTTTATACTCGTTCAGTGATTTATATGTATTAAAAGCAATTGGTACTTCGTGCAAAAGTGAGCACAAACTTTAACACATCCAACCACATATTAAGCATAAGATACTTACTTTACTTGAACGGCCTGTAACTTTTGCTCGGTATAAGTGAAGAAAAATCTAGTGTTATTACAGTATAATAATTAATTACTCTGAATGAAAGGCTACGATATGGCGGATTCGATATTCAACCAACTTTTACAAATTGATAAAAAAGAGTATGATTTCACATCATGCCCTTCTCAATGAAACATTTTCACTCAGGATGTTGGCAGAAAAAATAAGATTAGACAGACTTGAAATAAAAAAAACAAAAACAAATACGTTGTCAGGAAAAATATCGTTGTCTTGCATATGTAAGGATAAGTAAGCTGATTTTGATAGTTTCTCTTTATTTCCTCCAAAGTGAAGTCTAATTGGCTGTTTTCTTTCGAACACACTTTACCAGTAAATCTGTAGTCATTACTTTAAGCGTGACCTTGATTACTAAGGGCTGCAATTAAACGTTTTGTGGAAGTGATGACAACTACTGTTTCCACTGTATTGACTTGCCTTTGTTATATTGATCACGATGAAGGACTTAAGTTACATTCTACGGGATTAGTCTTTTATCAAAATTTGGCTCATTCGCTCGGAATATCCTCAAATTCATCTTCGAGCATTCGATGCGTATTCGCTTCTGGAAAAAATATTAGCATCTTGGAGTCTATCTGCACAGAGAGACGATCACGATCAGTACGTTCAAGAGCACGTTCGCAACGAAGATTGAGATAGAGAAGTCAATGTTTACGGAGCTGTCTTGCAACACACAACTAAACACTTTAGTTGTGTGTTGCAAGACAAGATATATATATATATATATATATATATATATATATATATATACATGTTGGGTTTTTTAATGGTGTCTTGGGTGGCCATTCTTCTCGTTGTAATAAACATTTATTAAAGCACCATATCCGCAATCAAGTAACAACCTACTTTCCTGACGTAAATACGTTTGTAGGAATATTAATACCATCATCTAGAATTCAAAATATAACCCAATATCTCGGTTCACTAACACTATGAATCGAAACAACGCTCATGATTGTTCATTGTGGTTGTCAAATCAGTATAAGGATATTCGTATTATATGGAATCTTCGAACTACTGATATTAGCCTTAGGGTCATGTTCACACCTTTTCGGTCGATGTAATCTCTGATCTTGTTCAGGTGTATCTTGTCGAACTAATGAATCTGTCAAATTAAGATATTTAGACTGAATTACGAAGAGAACAATGTATTTACTTGCATGTGGTCTGCATGCTATCGTTCTGTCAGTCATAACTAATCGAGATCCTAAGTAATTAATAATAGTATTTCTCCGTCGCCCATTGTACGTTCAGGAGAATATCACTTTTACAATTGATTTTTACAAGTACTCTAACAACTGCGCTACGGTTCCATGAAGGATTAATATTAGTGAGGGCAACTCTTGTAATTGACTTATCCCCTTTATCCAGTCATGGCTGACGGAACGTGAGCATGCTTTTCCTTTGAATTAAATAAAGAAATCGGTTAAAAATTCCAAATTCCCGAGTTCCATAGAAACATTCCCGAGTCCGGCAAGATATAATTGAAAAAGTTCGAAGGTTGCATCAACGGAAACGTTGGGGAAATTACACTTAAGATGAGAACAGTAGTCCGAAGAATAAAAATAAAACAAATAACAAATCCTTATCTAAAAAAAATCAGAAACCTACGCTAAGATACATTCTAAAAATCAGTTTGACATAGTCTGCGCTATTTGCCCTATGCTGACTTTTTTGCAAAGTTAATGAAGAATTATGTGGAGTTCAAAAAATTCCATTCTCAAAAGCTGTGCTTTTTTTCTTTCAGATTATGAGAGAAGAGGTGTTCTGGCATTTTGTTTATTCGGGCAATGGCCATTCCTCTTCAGCGATGACTCTCCGATCATCAACTTCTGTCACATATCTCAGCATATAAATTTGGTAATTAGCAAAAGAAAAAGGTGCTCTTCCATAATGACTAATAGTAAGAAGTAAATGATAATAGTTAAGCAATTTTAAGTTTAGACTAGTAGAAATATATGTAACCAAATATGTTCACAAAAAAATGCTGGAGCGTAAAATGTCGAGAAGTTTTAAAGAATATTGAGAAAAAGAAACCTCTAAAATTCTCAGAGCGGAAGAATACGCATTCGGTCAAAAAATAAAAACGGAAATGGACTGGAAAGAGGAGAAAACTTGCGAGGAGGAAGAGGAATAAAGCTGTCTAGAGAACAATACAGTCTGTGAAAGAACGGAAATACCACAAAAATGAAATTGAGCCGTTATAAGAATAATGAAAAGTAACAAGCATTAAAAGACGGTAAACATAGATGTATCATAGTGAAATGTTAATATTGATATACAAACATTTCAGTGAGGAAATTCCACAATGTTTTATGAATCACTATGGGCAATTCACTGTTACTCGTTTGAAATAAAGCATATTCGTCAATATCAATACTATTGTAACATAGTTGTTCTCTCTAACAGACCAAAACATTATATTGATAGAATTGCAAAGGAAATGAGAAATCGACACAAAGTTTTCAGGTGACATGAAAACGTTATTAATACTATTGCTTATTACTCTAGTCGCCGACACGTATTTAATACCAGTATGTTTTCCCTGATCGCCATATCGGCCGGCTGTCATTACACGGAACTGTGCACAATTTGCTATCAATACACAGCATAACACGCAGCTAGAACTGGATACGCGGCATCAAACACAGTTGACTCTTTTTTTATATACCTTCCTTCTCTACCTTTTATATATCTACGCCTATATAGCCATATTAACCCGTGATGTCCCGCCTACATCACGACTTAAAATGCTGACTCAGCACGTCATTTTAATGCTGATGTCGGACAACTTTTACTAGTAAGGAAACAAATATATTTTCTTCTATTGTAAAAATAATTGTAATAAACGTAATAAATGGTAATATTTTTCAGAAGTAAATCAATCAATGATGTTTTACAAGGTTAATGCAAGAGTGCTCAATACCAAAATAGGCCTATTTTTATTTTATAAGAATTAAGTAATTTGTATTGCATAAAAATTAATATACTGCTAAACATTCATGGACATATTTCAGTCAGCTATTTACAAGTAAATAAAGACAACTTCAGGCGATATTGCTTATGCAAAAGGTAAGTCCACAATGAAAATGTTACAGGTGTTTTGATACACAGAAAAATTATCAGGGGTCACATCATGTTCCGTTCATAATAAAAAGATGGCGGCTTTTAATATATGTGAAAAAGCCAAAGAAACATATGGAAAGTAGTGCACATCGAAATTATAAATAGCGATATAGGGGGCAAAAAACAAGAAGACGAACAACAACAACAACAACAACAACAACAGGTGACGTTGAAAGAAAAGAGAAAAAGAAAAAATAAGATAAGAAAAGTGAAAGACTACAGATAAGAATAATCATAATATTCTTAATAATAATAATGATAATTATAATGATAATTACAAAAATAATAATATTAAATAAAAATATCTTTAATAAAACTATAATGTATGTTTTTATTAATGATATTAGAACTAGCTGACCAAAACATGATCATGAATGTATAGTGACATATAAATGTTCAGGAAATACAAATAATATATATATATATATATATATATATATATATATATATATATATAATTCGATCACAAAGCTACATAATTTCATAAAATATTTGAACAACACCGAACGTAGTTCTATTATTAATTATTGCGAGTTTAGTTTTTTTTTCACTATAGTTAAAACATAAACAATTAAAGATAAATATTAGCAAAGGAAACACAAATACACTTCTAAAGTATAATTCTCCTGAACTCTAATTGTATGTTTAGCAAACATAAATTAGATAAAAGGGATGAATAAGGGGTGGGACAGAATCAAAACTCTATCAAGACGTCTTTCAGTGTACATTTTCTAAGATTAATGTTGGACAACGAGGGAGAATACATCGCTTAAAACCCTGGTTAAAACACGATGCATTATTAGCGAGGGTAAAAAAATATGGCGAATAGGAGAAAAGGAAACAATTTTACCGAACACCCATGAGTTTTAAATTACAGGTATACTCTCTTTGGTTTGGGTAAATAAATCGATACTGCCTCGAGAATTTTTAAGTGAATTCATGGGCGCGCTCTGTGTAAAACCGAGAAAGTTTCATCATTGTATCTATCAGTTCAGAAAATAAAAATAAATGGTCACCAATGACCGACTTATGAGCTTGTAAACGCCCTGATGTTGGTTATTTTTTGCCTACGCATCGAAGAGGAGATATGTTGGGAAATTCTTACTTCAAAATGTTGAATGCCATGGCCAACGTTGTCAGCTTCACTGTGAACGTAAAACCAATAAACAACCATATTATATTGAGTGATAGGGATACAATCTTTTCGAAGGGAGGTGAAAGTATTTATCGTCCCAAATACCGTTCGAACCTTGGTTTCAAAATAGCAACGTAAAACGGCTGTAGAAATGTTATGCGAAAACTCCTGGCTTTTGGCAACAATCCACTCTATTTTCACATATATGGGACATTTTTGAGTGCCCGCAAACGTTTCATTTTTAAACGCCAAGATTTTATCACTCACAAATGTTTGAATTACGTGTAAAGGATAACTATTGGTAAAAAAGAGCTCAGGTCTGCTTGAGGTTCTACATCTAGTTTAGTACTAGAGCACTAAAGTTTTAATCAGATTTACTTTTCTGATTTTAGAGGAGAACTAAACCCAGCTAATGTATTGCCCTGTAAATGTAGGTTTTACATATGTGCTAGTAGTAAAACTCATACCAGCTAGTTCGATGAGAACATCTAAGAACTGTAATGAGTCGGTAACTTCACACTCCATAATAAACGTCAATGCAGGGTGAAGTAAGTTTAGTTTTTTTAACAACCCCTCAGTTTCCGTACAAGGAGAACACGTGACAAAAATGTCATCCACATAACGGGAATAGCACAACGGTTTAGGAATACGATCAAAAAGCAGTTTTTTCTTAAAATCCAGCAAAAATATTGGCCTATGTAGGACCCAAAGGAGTTTCCATCGCTATCCCGTCAATTTGACGATACATGTTCCAGTCAAAACTAAATTCATCTTAAGAAATACACGCTCTGGAAAGGAGGGTGTAGTAATAGAACTACGATAAAGACTATCTGCACAAACCCTGATAGTTTCATCTAAAGTCGAATTAGTGAACAAACTGGATATGTCATAGGAACATAACTATCCAGTATTCGATAAGCCCTCTTACATCACGAATAAATTCTGCCACAAAATCAGGAATGAACAATCCAGAATATATTTCCAGGGCAGGTTCATGATCTCGGCTAACCATTTACCCAATTCATGTTAGGCCGAACCCAACATTGAAAGAATAGGTCTCATAGGAATAGTTTCCTTGTGAACTATGGCTAAACCGCACCCACAGGAAGAATTCAATTATAATTTTCTAAGGAAAGCCACGTGTTTTATGAAGGTTAAGGAAGCGAGATTGCAGTTTGCTTTCTTTATTGAGTGTTCTGTCATTTATACTGCCGTTGCCTAAATATTCAAATTTTGTAGCATCACCAAATAACACCATCATTTTCTCGAATATAAACGTTCTGGTCGGGAATGACGATTCCAGAATCTTTGTCTGGTTTTGCAATATAATTAATATCTGAAGGAGGTATGCCAAAATCAAAGCCACAGGAGAGGACAACTGTTTCGGTGTCAGACATGCAATATTTAAAAAAAATAAAACTATTCCTTTCAGTCGTCTGACCCGAGCCAAACATTCTATGGATAAGAAATTTCAGATAGCTCTTTGTTTTTGAAATTAGATTTTCTTTGCTTAAAATATCACCAGCAGAAATATAAATAGAAAATAGTATTTTGTCAAGGAATGACAAATTTGTCTACCCAAGACTCCACAATCGGTGATATTTGCCTTTGGTAGAAACCAAAACTTATAAAACTAGATAAATTTAGAATTTCATCTTTTAAAA
Source organism: Euprymna scolopes (assembly GCF_053919585.1). Lineage (NCBI taxonomy): Eukaryota > Metazoa > Mollusca > Cephalopoda > Sepiida > Sepiolidae > Euprymna > Euprymna scolopes. Next base: position 41,465,868 of record NC_136493.1, on the reverse strand, counting down.
AAGCTCGTTCAACATTTACGCATATCTAGCTTTAACCTTCAAAACACTCCTGGATCTATACATATATATATATATATATATATATATATATATATATATATATATATATATATATATGTATCCTTTTTTCTCAATGCCACAAGTCCTGTTTTTTCCTCTATTTGTCTTTTGATCTATTTCGGCATACACACAAACAACCCTGGTTGAAGTGAGTGTCCCTTATGATGGAGGTCCGATCAGAGCTGAAATGGAGTAACAGACCATATATCAAGGTTTCATGTATGATATGAAAAGACACTAGAATCTTAAGAATATATAAATTATACCAGTTATTAGAGGTGCCACTGGACTTAGGAAGAAAAAACTTAGTTCTACCTAATATTCCTTGTAAACCAATTGCAAAAGAGTTCCTGAAAATTGCACTTAAAGAGAACAGTGAGGATATTAAAAGGAGCGCTCGGCTGGTTTCAATAAAAAGAAGGACTTTGTTGGCAGCTGGTTCGTCTGCCCTATACCTAGCATTATAATTTTAAAAGAAAGAAAACAAAATATTATATATATATATATATATATAGTAATAATGTGATTTATAATTTAAAATTTAAAAATCAAATTTTAATTAAATTATATTGTTTAGAGATATTGGTCGTCCAGCCCCAGGCTCATCTTCAAGGGTTTCATTGCCAGAACGAAACTTTTGAAACCAGTTTAGTACAGTTCTTTCACTTACTGCACCTTCATCAAACGCTGTACATAGCTTGCGAAAAGCAAATGAAATACTTGTTCCAAGTGTAACCATACAATAGACAAGCACGAATTATTTACTATTTATGAATCATATTGAAGGTCAGAAATAACAAATAAAAAAATTGTAGTCATGAAAAATTATCAAAAATGAGAACATTAAAAAATGTGTCAATACAAGTTGGTTTCTGCATAACTATACTTGTTAGTAATGAAAAAAGGGGGCTAATTAAAGTCAACAAAAATTGGCAAAGAATTTCTGCGCACTTTATATATAGCTTTTTTGAAGAATATATTACTATTCTATGGTTAATATTTTATGAGAACTGGCGAAAAAAGAAACGGTATTTTCGAAAAACATTAAATAAGCTCATTGCGTACATTTGTATATATATCGTCCTGGCAGGCCATATTCAGTTTTGCCGCCGTTAGTTGAGTTTGTGAAGGGATTTTTCTTGGATTTCTAGCCTGTTGTCTTCCCAGACCATTAACACACACATACCCCCACACAACACAAACACACACACGCATATATATATATATATATATATATATATATATATATATATATATATATATATATATATATATATATATATATAATACGCCATAATCACGTTTATACAAAAGTTAACGTTGCTAAACTATGGAGATCTGACGAGAACTTGTGTATCAACATGATTATGCCGTATTATGATGTTATCTTATTAGTTCCACCCGTGCCAAAAAACTTTGCTTTATTTTTATATAAGTGGTCATGCGTCTATAAAAACAAAATAATCAGATAAAAGTATTCCAACAGCCGTCCAAGCGGAATGCAAACTGTATGTTTTGATGAATGCCTTTGACGGGTATACATTGTAATGTAAGCCGATATGCATTGTTTGGTAAAGTCCGGGTGTCTATTCAAGAGGTTAGTTTCCTGTGCTAAAATAAGCATTGTAACCGAATTTCCTACTTAAACCCTTTTTTCATGATAAGATACGTATTTTGATCTTTCTGTTAATTTAATCTTTTAGCTTATAGCCTTCATGGAGGCAGTGTATTGCTGCAAACTAATAAGTTTACCATTATTCTATTTTACGTGGTAACCGAATAATCTGCTCCCTTTGGGCTAAACGAGACCTTGTTTGCCCCTCGGAGAAAACATCTTCATTAGATTAACTAGTACGAGTGTTGTCATTGGAACTAATTCTGTAGAGTCTTTACTAATAGTATAATATGCGGGGGCATTTGCATGTTTATATTAGGGAATATATATATATATATATATATATATATATAAATATATATATATGTATATATATATAAATATATATGTATATATATATATATATATATATATATATATATATATATATATATATATAGGTGTCTTACTTCTTTACCTTTTTAACGAGTTTTTATTTGTAAACTTCGGATATATAGTGGCTGAGATTTGAAACTTTTAAAATTACTAAAAAGGTGGTATATCCACAGATATACAGGGCCGAGTGGGAGAACTGCCGACTGTCAACACGACGGTTCTAGGTTCAATCTTTGGCTTGGGAGAGATGCTAGTCTAGCAGTACTGATTAGTTGTGATAGAACGAAACAGGACTGTATGTCGATGACTACAAATATATATATATATGTATATATATATATATATATATATATATATATATATATATATATATATACTAGCATGGGTGCCCGGCGTTGCCCGGGTGTTTGGAGGTGTATTCTGAGCAAAAAAAGGGGGTAATTTTTTAAACTTTGACCCCTATTATTACCCCTGAAAATTTATTGTTTTGGCCTCAAATCAAGTTATTAAGTTAGATCCATGTCCACGGAACCTATATCTAAAATTTCAAGGGTGTAGACCCAAAATTGTCGGAGAAGTTTGCTAGAGTTCTCAAAGCTCAAATCGTTGAACTTTGACCCCTTAATCGCCAAATTTCTGGCTAAAAACCGATCACATAGATTTTTCCAAATCTCAGTACCCTGTATAATTTCGAGTCTGTAGACTAAAAATTCACAGAGTTATTTCGTAGGGAAATGTACACAGACACACACACACACACACACACACACACACACACACACACACTTTCACTTTTATAGATATATAGATTTAAAATTTGAGTCTGACAGAATGACAAAGTGATATTGCAAACCGATATATTAAACAAACGAACTTCAAAGAGACAAATGAACACATAAGTAAAAAAAAATTGTATTAGAAAACATTTCTTGATTATTCCACGTTTTTTTTACAGACCTGACGACTGAGGTTCGCTCTTAATAAAAATTGTTTTTTTATAGTCTTAATTTTGACTTCCTTTTTCATAAAAAACTAAAAAAAATCAAGAAGGAAAAGAAATTTAATTTTATTCTTTTTTCATTAATTTCTTTCTGTGCAAAGCAATTCTTTCAAACTTAATCTGTTTCCAAAATGTTTTTTATTTCATTCCCCTCCCCCTTCATTCATTTTCCTCCTCATCCTAGCAAGTATTAAAATAAACCATTTATAATATTTATTTATGGATTTATTTACTTATCATTTCTTTTGTATCGGTAAATGAATTCCATGCACCCACCATGTTTAAGTTTGGGAGTAAAAAATGTACGATGAACAGAAGGATAGAGAAAATAATGTATATAAATACGCAATCATAGGTCATTATAAACATCATGTATATTTTTACAGACAGCGTTACAAAACTTCCAAATTGGATTGAAATAAAGAACACGATAATTTATACTGAAACTCATCTAATATTAATAATAAAAAAATAATTTAAAAAAACACAAGTTGTTTAAGTATTATAAGCAATTGAATATTTCGTTGTATTATAGATTTTAAAGATTAGAATGCGTTCTTTAATTACTTATAAATTACATTTTTAAAAAAAGTGAAGGAACACGATTTGATTTGTAGTAAACTTGAAGTTTATTTAATATAATTAAATGAAAATTATGCATGTAAGAATATGAATATTTGAAGCAGAACACAAGCAAAACATTTGATATAAGTTAAGACAATAAACAAATATTAAAATTAAACAATTTTTTAATCAAAATAATTTTTTAAAATCAAAATGAATGTTTTTTAATCGAAATGAACAATATTTTTTTAAAATCAAAATGAATATTTTTTTAATCAAAATGAATATTTTTTAATCAAAATGAACCACAATATTTTTAAATACAAATGAACCACAATATTTTTTCAAAATCAAAAACAATATTTTTAATGGGTTTGTATTACTGTACACATAGATTCGAAAAAGTTGCCAAAAACAAATATATAACAAATAAATGTTATCAAAGGCAAGATAAGTTACTTTTCTACCAAACTGGATATATTTTTCGTATTTTTATTGAATGTAACATGTTTATTCAGCTCGAAAACCATACAGTGTTTACCGATGTATTGGAAAATTCAAGATGGCGTCTTAGTCCCTCTTTAACGCGGTAAGTTTGGGAAAAGGTGTTATAAATAAAAAACTGAATAAAATACTGTTAAAAACTCGCTCAATATGTTACCGTGACATAGGTTGACATTCGGCGGGTTTTTAATAGTATTTTTCTAGTTTTTATTTATAACACCTTTTCCCATACTTACCGTGTTAAAGAGGGAGTGAGGCGCCATCTTGAATTTTCCAATACATCGGTAAAAACCGTATGGTTTTCGAACTGAATAAACATGTTACATTGAATAAAAACACGAAAAATATATCCAGTTTGGTAGAAAAGTAACTTATCTTGCCTTTGATAACATGTATTTGGGTACTTATGCAGAGAGTGATCCGGACGTAACTCACCGGACGCTCGGCTTGCCCCGTAAAACGACGTCAACAGCCGGAGTTAGCCGAGCGTCGGCGAGGAAAAGCAAGCCGAGCGTCGGCGCTGAAAACATAACAAGAAAAGAGAAACCTACCTTAATGTAAAATTTGTTAAAACTTTTATTTACTGTAACGGAAAACAGATTTTTTTCGTATTTTTTTTTTTTTTGTAAATGTAAAGTGTTTTTTATATACAAGAAAGTTATTTTTTTTTTTTTTTTTTTTTTTTGAAGAAGAAGAAGAAGAAACAGCGAAAAAAAGGTAACAAGCAAAATTTGTTATTTTTACAAAACATGTTTTTTTGGTTTTTTTTTTTTAGGGTTAGGGTTAGGGTTAGGGTTATTTTTTTTATTTTTTTAAGAATAAACAGCGAAAAAAAAAGGTAACAAGCAAACTGTTTTTTTTTTTGTACAAAACATGTTTTTTTTTTGTTGGGTGGTTGGTTAAGGAAAAACCTGGTAAAAGAAAAATGCGAGGAATATTTACTGTTGGTATTTCCTCAGACTGTTGGAGGGCATCACACGACTATGAGGGACAGGTTTTCTTTTTTGCAAGCAAACTCCTTTCCTGACAAAATTCCAGGACACTCGCTGCTGTTTGCAATTTTTCCGACAAATATGTTAAGTTCATATTTCCTTCCATAGGTACGCAATTTTAAGGGTTGTTAAATAAATCTGAAATTGTAACGGTTGTTGTTAAATAAATCTGATTGTGTACCGTTTTACTTTCTTTTCTTCTTTTTCCTTATTGTCGTCTGCTGCTTTGAATTTTTTTTCTTGCGTCGCGCACGCGCGTAGCGTTGACAACCGTCGAACTACATCGGCGACGCTCGTTGAAAACCGTCGAACTACATCGCCGACGCTCGGCTAACTCCGGCTGTTGACGTCGTGCTACGGGGCTAGCCGAGCGTCCGGTGAGTTACGTCCGGATCACTCTCTGCATAAGTACCTGTATTTGTTATATATTTGGTTTTTGACAACTTTTTCGAATCTATGTGTACAGTAATACAAACCCGTTTTTCGAGCTGAATAAACATGTTACATTGAATAAAAACACAAAAACTATATCCAGTTTGGTAGAAAAGTAACTTATCTTGCCTTTGATAACATTTATTTGTTATATATTTGTTTTTTGGCAACTTATTCGAATCTATGTGTACAGTAATACGAACCCGAAATGAATTTAAGACCACGAGTGAAATGAGAAAATGAAGAAAATCACATTTACTGTGCGTGTTTACTGTTTATGTAAGTCAGCGGGTTTGGTTGCCATAACAACGTGACGGTAGTGAACGTGTGTGTGTGCGTGTGTGCGCGTGTGCTTGTACTATTAAGTTTGTGGGAGCGTTTGATATCATGTAGTTTAGTTTCGTATATAAGTTTCGTATTTTTTTTAATTTGAAAATAAGAAGTTATTAAAAAATTAAACCCTTCCAAGATGGACAATAAATAAATCCATAATATTTTATGGTAAAGGTAAGAGCGTAGGAACCATAGATTTTTAGGAGATGTGATTATTGGATTAACCAATCAGAAATCGTCTGTGGCACACACATCTTTGTTTTTATAGATATATAGATAGATATATATATATAGTTTATATGTTTATATGAAGCTGCTCCCAATTGGGCAGTTGTTACTTACGAATAAAGAACATTAATTTCCATTTAGTTAGCAGTGCAATACTAGACCAAAAATATTTTCTGGAAAGATAGTGTAGAGGAAGGCGGGGTAGGTTGAGCATAGGGGTAAATTGAGCCACCCCCTTTCAACCACAATTGACTAAGCCAATCCAAGTTTGTATGTAATCTATAAACAACTGATCACGTGACTTTAACCTCCACCATTTCGTTTCGCTGAATCAAGATCAGAGGTTGATGCAGTAAAAGAAAATCAGATTTCGTGCCAAAAAGTAACAAAGCGTTTTAGAGGTGAGTGCATATTTCTTGTGTGTAGTAATAGTTTGATTAGATATAATATGTGGTAGTTGTTTGGTCAATTACTTGTCTTCATACCTGTAAAAGCTTTTTACATTCACTTCTCATGGGATGCATGTATTTGAACAGACGAGTCAATGAGGTCAGACTGGGGTAAGTTGAGTCAATACTTATGAGGTAAGCTGTGGCACTGGTTCAACTTGCTCCATATGGCTTTTTACACGTTTTACAGAAGCAGATGAATGTGCAACCACATCAGTAGGCCTGTTATAGAGTGGATTCAAAATGAATGCTGTGTAAGCTACATGCTCTATAGGTTACCTGGTAAATGTTTAAGATGTGTAAGCCGTGATTGGCTAGGAATTTGCATGCTGTACAGGCACTCTGTTATTCTAATAATAATAATAATAATTATTATTATTATTATTATTATTATTATTAGTAGTAGTAGTAGTAGTAGTAGTATTATTATTATTACTATTATTATTATGATTATTATTGTTATTATATTTAATAATTAAAAAGAGAATTATCGGATTTATTGTGTTAACTTCATTTTTCTTTTTTGTGTGTTTCACAGAAAAAAGCCCACCAGACATGCGCAACTACGTGCGAAAAACAAATCGTGAACAAACTCCTACAGATGTTATGGAACGGGCTGCTGCCGCTGTTACTGGAGGGCAGAGTGTGATGAGTGATTCAAAGGACTTTGACATTGATCTAATGACACTCAAGCGGTACATGGACAAAAAAGGCAGTCAACCAGAAGGGCCTGCTTACACACCTGTTTCCTTACGGCAATTGGTTTTTAGTCCTGAAATGGAAAGGTATTTGGCTGACCATGTGAACAATTGTCATGTCAGACATATTTCATGGTTTGTCATTGAGAAGATGTCGCACATTGGCATGCGAGTTTGCTAAAAAAAAACTGTCTGAATGTGTCACCAAGTTGGGGTCATGAGAAAAAAGCAGGAATGATTGGTGGTTAGGCTTCAAGAAGCGCCAGAACCTGCCAATTAGAGTGACAGAAGCAACATATTTTGTGCGTGCCACAACCTTCAACCGCCCAGTTGTTGATAAATTTTTCAACAACTTGAGTCATATAATGGACAAGTACAAGTTCGTACCAAGTGACATTTAAAACGCTGATGAGACTGGGTGCACCACCGTTCAAAACCCTGGAGCTGTTGTTACAGAAAAAGGAAAGAAACAAGTTTGTTCAATCACCTCCGCTGAACGTGGGGAATTGGTAACAGTGGTGTACAGTGTGAGTGCAATTGGATCAATCGTGCCTCTTCTGTTTATCTTTCCAAGAGTCCATTACAGAGATCACTTCATCAGAAGTGGACCAACACAGTGCATAGGGACGAACACACGAAGTAGCTGGATGAATGAAGAGGTATTTGTGGAATATTTAAATCACATCATCAAGCACACCAGATGCTCACCAGAATAGAAAATCCTCTTAATCCTCGACAACCATGACACACACATTTCTTTGAATGTTGTGAACGCAGCAAGATCTCATGGCGTTGTCTTACTGACCATTCCACCACACACTTCCCATCGTATCCAGCCGCTCGACCGGTCAGTGTATGGACCCTTCAAAACAGCGTACAACAGAGCCATGGATGGATGGCTGCGATCCAATCCAGGGAAAACAGTAACAATATATGAACTCCCAGCTCTAGTAAACCAAGCCCAGATGATTGTCATGGCACCATTGAACATTGCTGCTTGATTCAAAGCCTCAGGAATTAATTCATTTAACCGGGACATCTTTAGTGACATTTACTTTTCCCCTTTCTCTTCCAACTGACCGTGAGAAAAATGTGGCTGCAGAAAGCCTTGGGGCAAATTCTACTATGGAAGATGCAGGGCCATCAGGTGAGGTTCCTGTAGCAGTTTTGCTCGTGCCCAGTGATGATGTCCAGCCACAAAAACAGATAATCTTACGT